>NW_021635635.1:0-109719 GCF_004799145.2 Neltuma alba | reverse complement strand
TTTTCAACATTGCTGCACCTCTAAATGAGCTTGTTAAGAAGCATGTGACATTTAAATGGGGTGAAACACAAGAACAGCTTTTAATACCTTGAAAGAGAAATTAACCAATGCACCACTTTTGTGTTTACCTGATTTTAATAAAGTTTTTGAAATTGAATGTGATGCCTTCTGGGATTGGTATTTGGTGGCTGTTCTAATGCAAGAGTCTAGGCCTATTGCCTACTTTCAGTGAAAATTAAGTGGAGCTTCTTTGAATTACTCTACTTATGACAAGGAACTCTATGCTTAAAACGAACTTTTAGAAACATGGCAGCATTATTTATGGCCCAAAGGAATTCATTATTCACTCTGATCATGAAAGTTTGAAGTTTCCTAAAGTCTCAAGGTAAGCTTAACAAGAGGCATGCTCGCTGTTGGAATTCATAGAGACGTTTCCTTATGTGATCAAGCATAAGCAAGGTAAAGAGAATGTTGTTGCTGATGCTCTTTCTAGGAGGTATTCTCTTATCACTTCTCTTCATGCTAGATTACTTGGATTTGAATTATTGAAAGGGTTGTATGACTCTGATTGTGATTTTCCAAAATTTGGCTTCTTGTGAAAAGCAGGGGTGATGACTTTTATAGATCTGATGGGTTTTCTTTTTAAGAAGATAAATTGTTGCATTCCCAATTGCTCTTGCGCGAGCTGCTTGTAAAAAAAGAAACTCATGGTGGTGGTTTTGATGGGTCACTTTGGTGTTGACAAACATTAGCTCTTTTGCATGAACAACTTTTATTGCCTGGTATGCGCAAAGATGTTGTGTCTGTTTGTGCTAAATGTGTGACATGTAGCATGCAAAGTCTAAGTTCCCCTCATGGTTTAATATTCCCCTCTACCTGTGCCTTCCCAACCTTGGTTAGATATTCTATGGATTTTGTGTTGGGGCTTGCCTAGGTCTCATCTTGGGAAGAGTAGTATCTTTGTTGTAGTGGGATGGATTTAGTAAAATGGCTCATTTATATGCTTGTTCTAAAACATGATGCTGTGTCTATATTGCTGACTTGTTCTTCACAAGAAATTGTTAGATTGCATGGATTGCCTAAAACCATTGTGAGTGATAGGGAGTGTAAATTTCTTAGCCATTTTGGTGGAGACCTTGTGGAGTAAGCTTGGAACTAAAGTTGCTGTTTTCTACTGTGGCACATCCCCAAACGGATGGGCAAACTGAGGTCGTCAATAAACACTCACTACCTTGTTACGTGCAATATTCAAAAGAACTTGAAGAATTGGGTCAACTGCTTGCCTCATATTGAATTTGCATATACAGGGCTATTCACTCTTCCACTTCTTTCTCTCCATTGTGAGATTGTTTATGGCTTTAATCCTCTATCTCCTTTGGATATTCTGCTTTGCCTTCTAGTGAACGAGCTAACCTTGAGGCAAGAAAAAGGCTGAGTTTGTGCAGGAATTACATGCTAAGGTGAGGGCCAACATGAGAGAAAGAATGAGCAATATACAAAGCAAGCTAACAAAGGTCGTAGGAAGGTGTCTTTCAGCCTGGAGACTGGGGTTTGGATACACTTGCGAAAGGGAGGTTTCCAGAACACGAAAGTCTAATTGCAGCCAAGAGGAGATGGCCCTTTCCAAGTCTGTGGCGAATCAATGATAATGCTTATAAATAGATTCCTAGCTCCTACGGTAATGTAAGTGCTACATTTAATGTGACTGATTTATCTCTCTTTGATGCTGTAGATTCGAGGACGAATCCTTTTGAGCAGGGAGGGAATGATAGGGAGCATGGCATGATCAAGCATCAAAGGAAGACCAAAACACGGAGCGTGGAGCCCAAGCTAAAAGATGGAAGTCCAATATTCTAAAAGACCCATTACAAGGCATTGTAGGCCCAATGACAAGAGCAAGGACCAAATCCTATGAAAGAGGCGCTGAATTGTTTGATAAAAGATCTTAAAGAGTTAGAGCCCATTTATTTGGCAAGAAGCATCCCTCAATCAGCCCATCAAGGGTCCAAACATGGTGATTACATTGCTAGAAGCCACAAGATGATGTACAAGGCCCATGTGCAGTCCAGATTAAAGAATTCACTCAAAATACCATGTGACAGCATGTGCCTTGGAGGAGGAGCATAAGTGACGTCCAAGAATATTCAAGAAGAATCAAGAAGGCGCTTTATGTATTAGTTATGGTTAATTTCGTTTTTTTTAGTTTCCATTTTTTTTGCATTAAATAAGGCCTTTGGTCAAAGATTGCATAAGAATATTTTAGGTTAGTTTCCTATTTTTAGGTAGAAGCCTTTTTCTTCAAAGAAAAGGTAATTTCCTATTTCCTTTAGCCTTAATTGGTGCCAACCAAGATAGTCAATCATCATTAAGGCACATTTATGGCATTTATGACCTAGGGTTTTTTGATTCTAGAGTGTTCTTTTGCTGCCTATATAAGGCTACGTTTTTTTGAATTGAGGATCAGATTTGAATGAATGAATTTTAGAGAATTTTATTTCCTCTGAGTGAGCTTTGCTTGCCGCCCGTATTCTCGTGGGAATACTGACTGTATCAAGGACTGATCATCTTGTGGTGTTTCATGGCTAGGGTTGAAGAGACGGTTCTCTTAAGGTCCTACCTTTGTCGTTCGTCTAGTTTTCCTACTTGTTTCTAGCCCTCCACATCCTCCCTTATATCAAGATGGAATTGGCCATGATAAGAGCTAATGTGCAAGAAGATAGAGAAGCAACATGGCCCGATTTCTAAGTGGGTTGAACAAAGATATAGCTGATATAGTTGAATTGCATCATTATGTAGAACTAGAAGACATGGTGCATATGGCTATTAAGGTGGAAAAGCAACTCAAGCGAAAAGGTGCTTCAAAATTTCATTCTGGATCAACTTCTTCTTTCAAACAGAATTGGAAGAAAGGAGAAAAAGCTATCCAAAAGGAGACCACTAGAGGCAAAGAAAAGCTTCATCAAAGACAAAGGTAATCTGATTCCCAACTTCTAGAAATAGGGATATAAATGTTTCAAGTGTTTGGGTACAGGTCATATTGCTTCTCAATGCCCCAACAAGAGAGTTATGATTCTGAAAAATAATGAAGTTGTGACTGAAAGTGAGAGTGAAAGTGATGACTCCATGCCCCTACTTGAAGATGCTAGTGATGATGGGATTGAGTATGCTGTGGAAGGAGAATGCCTTGTGGTTAGAAGAGCCTGAATTGTCAAGTGAAGGAAGATGAGTTGAATGAGCAAAGGGAAAATATTTTCCATACTCGCTGCCTCATTAATAACAAGGTATGTAGTTTGATAATTGATGGTGGGAGTGTTACAAATGTTGCAAGCACTACAATGGTTGAGAAATTACATTTGCCCACTGTTAGACACCCTAGACCATACAAGCTGCAATGGCTGAATGAATGTGGGGAGATAAAGTTGATAAGCAAGTTCTTGTTTCTTTTTCAATTGGGAAGTATTGTGATGAAGTATTATGTGATGTTGTTCCTATGCATGCTGGACATATACTTTTGGGAAGACCTTGGGAATTTGATAGAAAGGTAAAGAAAGATGGGCTTACAAATAGATATTCTTTTGTAATGAACAACAGACCCATTACTCTTGTACCATTGACCCCAAAGCAAGTGTATGAGGATCAACTTAAGATGAAAAAAGAGAGAGATAAAAAAGAGAGTGATATGAAAAATGTGAGAGAGACATCAAAAAAATGGGAGTGAAAAGGAGAGAAAAGATGAGAGTTCAAAAAAGAATTTCAGAAAAAAATGAAGAGAGAAAAGAGAAAAAGAAATTGAGTTTTTATGCAAAAGAAAGTGAAGTGAGGAATGCCTTTTTGGCTGAACAACATTTGCTTCTCCTTCTCCTTGTTTACAAGGAATCCTTTTTGGATACTAATGACATTAACTCTTCCTTTCCAAGTGTTGTTAGTTCTTTATTGCAGGAATATGTTGATGTGTTCCCAGAGGAGATTCCACCTGGATTACCACCCATTAGAGGAATTGAGCATCAAATTGATTTCATTCCAGGAGCAACAATTCCTATAGAAGCAATCCAGAAGAGACAAAGGAACTTCAAAGGCAAGTGGAAGAGCTCATGGCAAGGGGATATGTTAGAGAAAGCTTGAGTCCTTGTGCTGTTCCGGTACTTTTGGTCCCAAAGAAAGATGGAACTTGGAGGATGTGCATTGATTGCAGAGCTGTGAATAACATCACTATAAAGTATCGCCATCCCATTCCTAGATTAGATGATATGCTTGATGATTGCATGGTTCTATTCTTTGTCTTTTCTAAGATTGATTTGAAATCTGGATACCATCAAATTAGAATGAGGGAAGGGGATGAATGGAAAACTGCTTTCAAAACAAAACATGGTTTGTATGAATGGTTAGTTATGCCATTTGGGTTAACTAATGCACCTAGTACTTTCATGAGATTAATGAATCATGTTTTGCGTGCTTTCATTGGGAAATTTGTTGTGGTTTATTTTGATGACATTCTGATTTACAGCAAGAATCTTGATGAGCATTTGAATCATTTGCATTGTGTGCTTGATGTTTTGAGAAAGGAAAAATTGTTTGCAAATATGAAGAAGTGTGATTTTTGTATGGATAAAATTGTTTTTCTTGGCTTTGTGGTGAGTGCTAAAGGAATAGAAGTTGATGAAGAAAAGATAAGAGCTATTAAAGAATGGCCAACACCTAAAAGCATAACTGAGGTGAGAAGCTTTCATGGTTTGGCTAGTTTTTATAGGCGCTTTGTCAAAGATTTTAGCACACTTGCTGCACCACTCACTGAAGTTATTAAAAAGTCTGTTGGTTTTAAATGGGATAAAGAACAAGATGTTGCATTCATTAGGCTTAAGGATAAATTGTGTTCTGCACCTGTATTAGTATTGCCTAACTTTAACAAAACTTTTGAGATTGAATGTGATGCATCTGGAGTTGGAATAGGAGCTGTTTTGATGCAGGAAGGAAAGCCAATTGCTTATTTTAGTGAAAAGTTGAATGGAGCAGCCTTGAAGTATCCAACATATGACAAGGAGCTCTATGCACTTAAAAGAGCATTAGAGAATTGGCAACACTACCTTTGGCCTAAACAATTTGTAATTCATACTGATCATCAATCTTTGAAGCACATTAAGGGTCAAGGTAAGCTGAACAAGAGACATGCAAGGTGGCTGGAATTTATTGAGACATTTCCGTATGTCATCAGATACAAGAAAGGTAAAGAAAATGTGGTGGCTGATGCATTGTCAAGAAGGTATACTCTTCTTACTACTCTAAATGCTAGGTTGCTTGGTTTTGAATATATCAAGGAATTGTATGCCATTGATGCTGATTTTGCTGAAGTGTTTCTTGCTTGTGAAAAGAAAGCATTTGAAAAGTTTTATAGGATTGATGGGTACTTGTTTAAAGAAAACAGATTGTGTGTGCCTCAATGTTCTTTGCGAGAATTACTTGTGAGAGAAGCACATGGGGAGGATTAATGGGTCACTTTGGTGTGAAAAAGACTTTGGATGTTTTGCATGAACATTTCTTTTGGCCTAAAATGAAACGTGATGTGGAAAGAATCTGTGCTAAATGCATAACTTGTAAAAAGGCTAAATCTAGAGTCTTGCCACATGGTTTGTACACCCCATTACCTGTGCCTAGTGAACCTTGGGTAGATATATCAATGGATTTTATTTTGGGTTTACCTAGGTCAAGAAAGGGTATGGATTCCATATTTGTGGTTGTCGATAGATTTTCTAAAATGGCACATTTCATTGCTTGCCATAAAACTGATGATGCCACATACATTGCTGATTTGTTCTTTAAGGAAATTGTAAGACTTCATGGTGTTCCTAAAAGTATTGTTTCTGATAGGGATACAAAATTCTTGAGTCATTTTTGGAGGATTTTGTGGGGTAAGCTGGGTACTAAATTATTGTTTTCTACTGCTTGTCATCCACAAACTGATGGACAAACTGAGGTAGTTAATAGAACTTTAACTCAATTGCTTAGAACTGTGATTCAAAAGAACTTGAAGAATTGGGAAAATTGCTTGTCATTCATTGAATTTGCTTACAATAGGAGTGTGCACTCATCTACTGATTATTCTCCTTTTGAAATAGTGTATGGTTTTAATCCACTAACTCCCTTGGATTTATTACCATTGCCTATTGATGAGAGGGCCAGTCTTGATGGGACAAAAAAAGCTGAAACAGTGAAACAACTTCATCAAAAAGTGAAACAACAAATTGAAAAGAAAAATGAGCAATATGCATCCAAGGCTAACAAGGAAGAAGGCGTGTTCTCTTTGAACCTGGTGATTGGGTGTGGGTGCATATGAGGAAAGAAAGATTTCCAGCTCAAAGAAAGTCCAAATTAGCTCCAAGAGGAGATGGTCCATTTCAAGTGCTTGAAAGAATCAATGACAATGCTTACAAAATTGATTTACTTGGTAAGTATAATGTTAGTGCTACTTTCAATGTGGCTGATTTATCTCCTTTTGATGCAGGTGATGATTCGAGGTCGAATCCTTTTGAGGAGAGGGGGAATGATGCGATACAGCAAGCTAACTCCTCAACTTCCAATGATCCATTGCAAATCCCAACTGGACCAATCACAAGAGCAAGAGCTAAAAGAATTAAGGAAGCTTTGAGTGGGCTAGTGCAAGACACCTTGACAAAGCAAATGGCATTTATTGGAGTATCAAATCTGGATAAAAATGCTGAGGATGTCACTAATGTCATTTGGGCTGAAAATGGAGCTACTGATCATATCTTGGGCTTGGAGACTTCAATTTAAGGAGCTTGGATCAAGTACAACACATGAGAAGACTCATTTGGGCCTAATTAATCATATTTTGGGCTTGATATGCTGATTATATTTCATTAAATGCATTTGTGCGAAAATTCATAATTAGTTGGCAGATTTGACTTTTGAATTTCCAAGTTACCTAAATCAAGTCCTTATGAATTTATTATGTTTTGATTTTCTAGATTGCATTTAATGCTTTTTAGGTCAGATCTTGAATGTATCCTCTATAAGATATTGTAACCCTCATTTTGGGAGGAGATTTGGAATTTTGAATGAAAACTTGCATTTTGCAATTTCTGATTGAGAGGAGTTCTCTCTAGGGTTCTTCATTGAACTAACAGACTTATCAAGGCTTGATCAATCTTGTGGCGTCTTTCAACACTTCGGGTCCTTGTTCTTCCGTGTTCAAGGGTTCAAGTAGATCACCAGACCTTTGTTTACGTTCTTGGGGTGCGTATATTCAGATCGGTTGTGGGTTCGTGGGATTTTTCCCTTGTGGGTTCTCACCATCTTGGTATCAGAGCTTTGGATCTAAACTCAGGTCATATTTTTCTGTTAGTTTACCTTCATTTTCGTTCTTCATTTGGTGCCTTTTCTTGTGTCTGTTCGTCTTCTGCGTTTCTGTTCATCACCGAAATTGTCATCCTTGTCCATTCACTTTTCCGTTGAGTTTTGTGAAGTTTAATAGGTCATTTTCATAGTTCGGAATCCCTTCTTTCGTCTCGTTTTGGTTTCATCTAAATCCGACTTTTGTAGGGCAAGTTATACCCATTTGAAAAGGACGCGTTTTCTGGAATTTCTGGGTTCAGATTGCTTGTTCTGTTTTGTTTATGGTATTTTTGTGATTTTCCTTGCATTATTCAGTGAAAAAAAAAAGAAAAGAAAAGGGAAAAGACAAGAAAAAAAAAAGGAAAAAAAAAAGGTACCCAAAAGAAAGGGACAGAAAAAAAAACGAAAAGAAATTATAGTGCTGGCAGTGTTTTGAGCAAATCATCTTCATATCCAAATTCTATTTTGGCTTTTGCAATACTTGTGTCAATTGAGTTTCTGACTTTTCTTGAAGGTCCATATTCAATACTCTTAATTTCTCAAAGTTCCTAAGTGTTGGCTGATTCTGCATATTGTGATTGCTTTGTTTAAATTGTTTAGTTCTTTAAAGAGCCTCAAGAGGGATTTCAGAGTGGAAAAAGGCAAGAGTGATATACCTCAATTTAAAAGCCAAGTTTGAGTGAAACACGAGTGTTGAGTGTCATTCTTGAGGGAAACACGTGAGGAACTTTACTTCACTAACATAATTAATTTTCCTTGAAGTCACAATGTCTAATGCAGATGGGACATCTGGTGGTAGTGGAAATCCAATGAATATTGAAGACACCCTTAGGGCAATGCAGCAACATTTTCAACGGATGAATGTGGTTTATGGAGAGATAAGGGATAGAATGGATAGACAAGATGAAAGGATTGTAAATCTGCAAAGAGCCCAACCTAAACCTAGAAGGCATGGAAGGCAAAGGGAGGTTTCTATGGATGACTTTGAATCTGAAAATAACAAAGTTGGTGGTAGTGAGGATGAAGTCAATTCTGAATCTGAAGTTGAACTGATAAGGAATAGGCATAGAGGGGATAGGTATGGGAGAAGATATGGGAGAAATAACCCAAGGGAGAGAGATAGAGTAGATGGGAACCTTGGGAGCATCAAAATGAAGATACCATCATTCCAAGGTAGAAATGATCCTGAAGCCTACTTAGAGTGGGAAAAGAAAATAGAAATGATCTTTGAGTGTCATAATTATTCTGAAGCTAAAAAGGTGAAGTTGGCAGCAATAGAATTCACTGATTATGCCATTGTTTGGTGGGATAAATTGGGTATTAATAGGAGGAATAATGGAGAGAGGCCTGTAACAACTTGGAGCGAAATGAAAGCTCTAATGAAGAAGAGATTTGTTCCCAACCATTATTTTAGAGAGCTTTATCAAAAGTTGCAGACCCTTACACAAGGTCCTAGGAGTGTAGAGGAGTACAATAAGGAGATGGAATTGGCCATGATAAGAGCTAATGTGCAAGAAGATAGAGAAGCAACAATGGCCCGATTTCTAAGTGGGTTGAACAAAGATATAGCTGATATAGTTGAATTGCATCATTATGTAGAACTAGAAGACATGGTGCATATGGCTATTAAGGTGGAAAAGCAACTCAAGCGAAAAGGTGCTTCAAAATTTCATTCTGGATCAACTTCTTCTTTCAAACAGAATTGGAAGAAAGGAGAAAAAGCTATCCAAAAGGAGACCACTAGAGGCAAAGAAGAAGCTTCATCAAAGAGCAAAGGTAAATCTGATTCCCAAACTTCTAGAAATAGGGATATAAAATGTTTCAAGTGTTTGGGTACAGGTCATATTGCTTCTCAATGCCCCAACAAGAGAGTTATGATTCTGAAAAATAATGAAGTTGTGACTGAAAGTGAGAGTGAAAGTGATGACTCCATGCCCCTACTTGAAGATGCTAGTGATGATGGGATTGAGTATGCTGTGGAAGGAGAATGCCTTGTGGTTAGAAGAGCCTTGAATTGTCAAGTGAAGGAAGATGAGTTGAATGAGCAAAGGGAAAATATTTTCCATACTCGCTGCCTCATTAATAACAAGGTATGTAGTTTGATAATTGATGGTGGGAGTGTTACAAATGTTGCAAGCACTACAATGGTTGAGAAATTACATTTGCCCACTGTTAGACACCCTAGACCATACAAGCTGCAATGGCTGAATGAATGTGGGGAGATTAAAGTTGATAAGCAAGTTCTTGTTTCTTTTTCAATTGGGAAGTATTGTGATGAAGTATTATGTGATGTTGTTCCTATGCATGCTGGACATATACTTTTGGGAAGACCTTGGGAATTTGATAGAAAGGTAAAGAAAGATGGGCTTACAAATAGATATTCTTTTGTAATGAACAACAGACCCATTACTCTTGTACCATTGACCCCAAAGCAAGTGTATGAGGATCAACTTAAGATGAAAAAAGAGAGAGATAAAAAAGAGAGTGATATGAAAAATGTGAGAGAGACATCAAAAAGAAATGGGAGTGAAAAGGAGAGAAAAGATGAGAGTTCAAAAAAAGAATTTCAGAAAAAAAATGAAGAGAGAAAAGAGAAAAGAAATTGAGTTTTTATGCAAAAGAAAGTGAAGTGAGGAATGCCTTTTTGGCTGAACAACATTTGCTTCTCCTTGTTTACAAGGAATCCTTTTTGGATACTAATGACATTAACTCTTCCTTTCCAAGTGTTGTTAGTTCTTTATTGCAGGAATATGTTGATGTGTTCCCAGAGGAGATTCCACCTGGATTACCACCCATTAGAGGAATTGAGCATCAAATTGATTTCATTCCAGGAGCAACAATTCCTAATAGGCCAGCCTATAGAAGCAATCCAGAAGAGACAAAGGAACTTCAAAGGCAAGTGGAAGAGCTCATGGCAAGGGGATATGTTAGAGAAAGCTTGAGTCCTTGTGCTGTTCCGGTACTTTTGGTCCCAAAGAAAGATGGAACTTGGAGGATGTGCATTGATTGCAGAGCTGTGAATAACATCACTATAAAGTATCGCCATCCCATTCCTAGATTAGATGATATGCTTGATGAATTGCATGGTTCTATTGTCTTTTCTAAGATTGATTTGAAATCTGGATACCATCAAATTAGAATGAGGGAAGGGGATGAATGGAAAACTGCTTTCAAAACAAAACATGGTTTGTATGAATGGTTAGTTATGCCATTTGGGTTAACTAATGCACCTAGTACTTTCATGAGATTAATGAATCATGTTTTGCGTGCTTTCATTGGGAAATTTGTTGTGGTTTATTTTGATGACATTCTGATTTACAGCAAGAATCTTGATGAGCATTTGAATCATTTGCATTGTGTGCTTGATGTTTTGAGAAAGGAAAAATTGTTTGCAAATATGAAGAAGTGTGATTTTTGTATGGATAAAATTGTTTTTCTTGGCTTTGTGGTGAGTGCTAAAGGAATAGAAGTTGATGAAGAAAAGATAAGAGCTATTAAAGAATGGCCAACACCTAAAAGCATAACTGAGGTGAGAAGCTTTCATGGTTTGGCTAGTTTTTATAGGCGCTTTGTCAAAGATTTTAGCACACTTGCTGCACCACTCACTGAAGTTATTAAAAAGTCTGTTGGTTTTAAATGGGATAAAGAACAAGATGTTGCATTCATTAGGCTTAAGGATAAATTGTGTTCTGCACCTGTATTAGTATTGCCTAACTTTAACAAAACTTTTGAGATTGAATGTGATGCATCTGGAGTTGGAATAGGAGCTGTTTTGATGCAGGAAGGAAAGCCAATTGCTTATTTTAGTGAAAAGTTGAATGGAGCAGCCTTGAAGTATCCAACATATGACAAGGAGCTCTATGCACTTAAAAGAGCATTAGAGAATTGGCAACACTACCTTTGGCCTAAACAATTTGTAATTCATACTGATCATCAATCTTTGAAGCACATTAAGGGTCAAGGTAAGCTGAACAAGAGACATGCAAGGTGGCTGGAATTTATTGAGACATTTCCGTATGTCATCAGATACAAGAAAGGTAAAGAAAATGTGGTGGCTGATGCATTGTCAAGAAGGTATACTCTTCTTACTACTCTAAATGCTAGGTTGCTTGGTTTTGAATATATCAAGGAATTGTATGCCATTGATGCTGATTTTGCTGAAGTGTTTCTTGCTTGTGAAAAGAAAGCATTTGAAAAGTTTTATAGGATTGATGGGTACTTGTTTAAAGAAAACAGATTGTGTGTGCCTCAATGTTCTTTGCGAGAATTACTTGTGAGAGAAGCACATGGGGGAGGATTAATGGGTCACTTTGGTGTGAAAAAGACTTTGGATGTTTTGCATGAACATTTCTTTTGGCCTAAAATGAAACGTGATGTGGAAAGAATCTGTGCTAAATGCATAACTTGTAAAAAGGCTAAATCTAGAGTCTTGCCACATGGTTTGTACACCCCATTACCTGTGCCTAGTGAACCTTGGGTAGATATATCAATGGATTTTATTTTGGGTTTACCTAGGTCAAGAAAGGGTATGGATTCCATATTTGTGGTTGTCGATAGATTTTCTAAAATGGCACATTTCATTGCTTGCCATAAAACTGATGATGCCACATACATTGCTGATTTGTTCTTTAAGGAAATTGTAAGACTTCATGGTGTTCCTAAAAGTATTGTTTCTGATAGGGATACAAAATTCTTGAGTCATTTTTGGAGGATTTTGGGGTAAGCTGGGTACTAAATTATTGTTTTCTACTGCTTGTCATCCACAAACTGATGGACAAACTGAGGTAGTTAATAGAACTTTAACTCAATTGCTTAGAACTGTGATTCAAAAGAACTTGAAGAATTGGGAAAATTGCTTGTCATTCATTGAATTTGCTTACAATAGGAGTGTGCACTCATCTACTGATTATTCTCCTTTTGAAATAGTGTATGGTTTTAATCCACTAACTCCCTTGGATTTATTACCATTGCCTATTGATGAGAGGGCCAGTCTTGATGGGACAAAAAAGCTGAAACAGTGAAACAACTTCATCAAAAAGTGAAACAACAAATTGAAAAGAAAAATGAGCAATATGCATCCAAGGCTAACAAAGGAAGAAGGCGTGTTCTCTTTGAACCTGGTGATTGGGTGTGGGTGCATATGAGGAAAGAAAGATTTCCAGCTCAAAGAAAGTCCAAATTAGCTCCAAGAGGAGATGGTCCATTTCAAGTGCTTGAAAGAATCAATGACAATGCTTACAAAATTGATTTACTTGGTAAGTATAATGTTAGTGCTACTTTCAATGTGGCTGATTTATCTCCTTTTGATGCAGGTGATGATTCGAGGTCGAATCCTTTTGAGGAGAGGGGGAATGATGCGATACAGCAAGCTAACTCCTCAACTTCCAATGATCCATTGCAAATCCCAACTGGACCAATCACAAGAGCAAGAGCTAAAAGAATTAAGGAAGCTTTGAGTGGGCTAGTGCAAGACACCTTGACAAAGCAAATGGCATTTATTGGAGTATCAAATCTGGATAAAAATGCTGAGGATGTCACTAATGTCATTTGGGCTGAAAATGGAGCTACTGATCATATCTTGGGCTTGGAGACTTCAATTTAAGGAGCTTGGATCAAGTACAACACATGAGAAGACTCATTTGGGCCTAATTAATCATATTTTGGGCTTGATATGCTGATTATATTTCATTAAATGCATTTGTGCGAAAATTCATAATTAGTTGGCAGATTTGACTTTTGAATTTCCAAGTTACCTAAATCAAGTCCTTATGAATTTATTATGTTTTGATTTTCTAGATTGCATTTAATGCTTTTTAGGTCAGATCTTGAATGTATCCTCTATAAGATATTGTAACCCTCATTTTGGGAGCAGATTTGGAATTTTGAATGAAAACTTGCATTTTGCAATTTCTGATTGAGAGGAGTTCTCTCTAGGGTTCTTCATTGAACTAACAGACTTATCAAGGCTTGATCAATCTTGTGGCGTCTTTCAACACTTCGGGTCCTTGTTCTTCCGTGTTCAAGGGTTCAAGTAGATCACCAGACCTTTGTTTACGTTCTTGGGGTGCGTATATTCAGATCGGTTGTGGGTTCGTGGGATTTTTCCCTTGTGGGTTCTCACCAAACCTGGTGCCCGAAACAAACCCAATTTCAAAGGCTCTGTATCGGATGGCTCTGAATGAGATGATAGAACAAAAGAGACAACTAGAGGAGCTCTTGGAGAAAGGCTTCATACACCCCAATGTATCACTGTGGGGTGCACCAGTATTGTTTGTAAAGAAGAAAGACAATAGCCTAAGGCTATGTATAGACTATAGCGAGCTCAATAAAGTAATGATCAAGAACAAGTATCCATTATCGTAGATTGATGATTTGCTAGATCAGTTGGCATGAGCCACTATATTCTCAAGGATTGATTTAAGATCAAGGTACCATCAATTGATAAGGTATGGGTATTACAAGTTTCTAGTGATGCCATTTGGTTTGATGAACGCACCTGCTATATTCATGGACTACATGAATTGGATCTTCTGGCCATATCTGGATTAGTTTGTAGTGGTATTCATCGATGACATTCTGGTATATTCTAAATCCCTAGAGGAATATGAACAGCATCTACGGATTGTATTAGGCACATTGCGGAAAAAGCAACTGTATGCTAAATTGGGCAAATGTGAGTTCTAGCTAAATGAAGTAAAGTTCTTGGGTTATGTGATTACCCGAGACAGAGTAGCGATGGACCTAAGTAAGGTAGAAACCATGTTGAATTGGAAACGGCCCAAGATGGTAACTAAGGTGAGAAGTTTTCTAGGCTGGCAAGGTACTATATGATAGAGAAGCATGGCATGATCAAGCATCAAAGGAAGACCAAGACACGGAGCGTGGAGCCCAAGCTAAAAGATGGAAGTCCAATATTCTAAAAGACCCATTACAAGGCATTGTAGGCCCAATGACAAGAGCAAGGACCAAATCTATGAAAGAGGCGCTGAATTGTTTGATAAAAGATCTTAAAGAGTTAGAGCCCATTTATTTGGAAGAAGCATCCCTCAATCAGCCCATCAAGGGTCCAAACATGATTACACTGCTAGAAGCCAAACAAGATGATGTACAAGGCCCATGTGTAGTCCAGATTGAAGAATTCACTCAAAATACCATGTGACAAGCATGTGCCTTGGAGGAGGAGCATAAGTGACGTCCAAGAATATTCAAGAAGTATCAAGAAGGCGTCTTTATGTATTAGTTATGGGTTAATTTCGTTTTTTTAAGTTTCCATTTTTATTTGCATTAAATAAGGCCTTTTGGTCAAAGATTGCATAAGAATATTTTAGGTCAGTTTCCTATTTTTAGGTAGAAGCCTTTTTCTTCAAGAAAAGGTAATTTCCTATTTCCTTTAGCCTTAATTGGTGCCAACCAAGATAGTCAATCATCATTAAGGCACATTTATGGCATTTATGACCTAGGGTTTTTTGATTCTAGTTTGTTCTTTTGCTGCCTATATAAGGCTACGTTTTTTGTAATTGGGGATCAGATTTGAATGAATGAATTTTAGAGAATTTTATTTCTCTTGAGTGAGCTTTGCTTGCCGCCTCGTATTCTCGTGGGAGTACTCGACTGTATCAAGGACTGATCATCCTTGTGGTGTCTCCATGGCTAGGGTTGTAAGAGACAGGTTCTCTTAAGGTCCTACCTTTGATAGTTCGTCTAGTTTCCTAACTTGTTTCTAGCCGATCCGTATCCGTACCTTATATCACTATAGGAGGTTTATACGTCATTTTTCTAGAATTTCCTTACTACTGACCAAGCTCACTCAGAAGAATCAATTGCTCAATTGGGATGCCAAGTATATGGCGAGCTTCCAGGAGTTGAAGCACAAATTGACCTCGACTCCCGTGCTGATAATCCTTGATCCTACATTGCCATGTATGGTGTACACAGATGCGAGTAAGCAAGGACTAGGATGTGTGCTGATGCAACAGGGTCGAGTGGTTGCTTAGCCTCACAATAGTTAAAGACTCATGAGAACTATCCCACACACGATCTTGAGCATGTAGCGATTGTTTATGCCTTGAAGATCTAGAGGCATTATCTATATGGGGCAACCATTGAATTGAATTGTGATCATAAGAGCCTCAAGTACCTACAAGACCAGAAAAAACTCGATATGAGATAGAGGAGATGGATAGAATTGCTCAAGGATTACAATTATCAAATTAAATACCATCCAGGGGAACAAACGTGGTAGCAGATGCATTAAGTCGGAAGACGGTGCAAGTGGCGTTGTTGGTGATAAAGGAACACGAGTTGGTTGAAAATATCTGAGATTGGGATCTCACCGGCCAGATACGGCTGATGACAGGTTAGCATTGCAAAAGTGGAAGCACAAATTATTGAACAAATCAATAAAGCCCAACAGAGAGATCAACTGGTTGACATTTTTAAAGCCAAAGTGCTAAGAAATGAGATGAGGGATTTTAAGATAACTTAGGAAGGGATCCTGAAATATAAGGAAAGAACTTACATTCCCCCAAACTCAAAAGTTAAGGGGCAAATCTTGGAGGAGGCACGTAATAGTCGATACACCATACACCCAGGCATCACCAAAATGTATCGAGATCTTAAAAGATCCTTCTAGTGGCCTGGTATAAAGAAAGATGTGACGGACTACGTGTTACATGTCAAAGTACCTCACTTGTCAAAAAAATAAAAGTTGAACATCAGAAACCCTCAAGACCCCTACAACCTTTGAGTACCCAGAATGGAAATGGGATAGTATTTCTATGGATTTTGTAATGGGATTACCTTGTACATTGTCAGGTTATAATGCGATATGGGTGATTGTGGATCGCCTAACGAAGTCAGCTCATTTCTTGGCCATTAAGAAAAAGTACCAACCAGAGAAATTGGCATGAGTATACATTCAGGAAATTATGAGGTTACATGGAGTACCCGAAATAATCATATTTGATAGGGACCCACGGTTTCTCTTTAGATTTTGGAAGGCACTACAGGAAGCCATGGGCACCAAACTAAGCTTTAGCATGGCTTATCATCCTTAAACGAATGGGCAGACAGAACACACTATTTAGACATTAGAGGATATGCTAACATCTTGTGCCCTAGATTTCAAGGGGAGCTGGGATGAGTACTTACCATTGGCTGAGTTTGGTTACAACAATAGTTACCATTCTAGTATCCAGATGGCTCCTTATGAAGCATTGTACGGAAGGTAGTGTAGATCTCCATTGTGCTGAACAGAATTGGGAGAAAAGAAGGTGTTTGGTGTCGACTTGGTGGAGCAAACCTCACAACAAATCAAAATGATTCGGCAGAGTCTACTCACGACACAAAGTAGACAAAAGAATTATGCCGACATACAGAGCAAGCCTCTAGAGTTTGGAGTTGAAAACCATGTTTTTATGAAAGTATCTCCAACTATTGGTGTTCGAAGGTCAATCAAGGCCCGTAAATTGACACTGAAGTTTATTGAACCCTTCCAAATTTTGTCAAGAGTTAGCCTGATAGCTTACAAACTGGCCCTACCCCCTAATCTAAGCTAGATTCATGACGTCTTTCATGTTTCTCATATGAAAAAATATCAGTCGGATCCCTCACATGTCTTGAAATACTAAGACATAGAGCTGCGTGATAACCTCACCTTTGAGGTGAACACAGTGAAATTGATAGACCGATAGAGTAAATAGTTGTGAAATAAAGCTATTTCGATGGTCAAAGTCACCTAAAGGAATCTAACTCAAGAGGAGGCTACGTGGGAAAAGGAGGACGACATGAAAACCAGATACCCCGAACTATGCAATTAAGGTATGTTTCTAAAATTCTTTTGCATTTTCTTTTGTACTATTTCTTCTTTCTATTTTTTTCCCTCAGATTTCCTGCTGCTATTAGCTTTTGTGCAGCTTTATATACACATTTATTTAATTTTTTCTATTTTTCCTTTTTCTCTCTCTGTTTTTTTTATTTTTTTTTTCAATCAAGCATACTAGCATCTAACATTCACCCAACAAGATTCCAATCTATCAATTCTCAACTTAATGCAGCATTAAATACGAATTGCAATTAAGAGGACGTCATCCAATATCTTGGTAAAGATAAATGTATAATGCTTGAATTGAATCATAAATGGATTAAAAGGAATAGATGGCTTAAATGGGCTCAACAAAGGATAAATGCAAAGGGTTTGTGTTTGACATAAAATAGGTTTAGAACAAGATGCCTCTGTCATATGCATTAACTTAAGCACAAGTATGTGGTTTTGAAAGGGAACAAAGACAAGTTCTAGAGAATGGATGGTACAAGTGATATTCACACAAGAAATGAAAATATGAGGCTCAAAGATTAGTTTCCAACAGGGTTAATGCTCTCTAAAACAGTCCATAAAAGCTAAATAATGCTCTGTCCTAGAACTTAATACTATGGAAATTCACTTCATGAGATTAGTTTCAAGACCATGACAAACCATGTCGCATCCCGAAGATTTTCACTTAGATATAGGGAATTAAAAATTAGGATGAGGGCCAATATAAAAACTATATAGGGAGACAAAACAACTTTGGATGTGAAACCTCAATAAGGTCTGGGTTAGTATTTTCGTAATTATCTGTCTAGGAAAGGCAAAATAGGAAAATTTGAGAAAAATTCTAGAAAATTCCCACAAAATAGGAAAAGTATAAGATAGAGATTTTGGAAACTCGGTTGAGACCTGATAGGTGGAATTATTGTGAAAATAAATTATTATAGAATTGCTTGTAAACGAAGGTTTTTCAGAAAATTATTGGAAAATCAGAGGAAAATAACTATTTTATTTCGTTAGAGGCCTCAATAAATTTGGAAAAAAATGTATAAATTATCTAAATATTTATTTAAATTTATAAAATTGGTTCTAGGCCTTGGAAGCTCAGAAATTAATTTTAGAAAATTTACTTTCCCACAATGACACCGATAAAGGTCTAATCGGAGAAAATTCAAAATAAATACCTAGAGGTGGTGAAAAATTCTTAATCTTTTTAGATCATGTTCTCATATTAAAAGGTAAATTACCATGGAGAGAAATGAATTTTTGGAGGTCTGGAAAAATTATAGAATGTTACTAGTAAATAGTAACTGATAAAGTTTCAAATTGGTTTGAGATTTTGCTTTGGGATGTGGGCCATCTTTTGGGGTGAGCCCAAGCCTAATAAGGGCCCAATTTTGTTGCTTTCTGCCCACTCCACAAAATTAATTAAAATAAGATATAAAATTAAAGGATAATTGTTGGAAAACTCTAGAATTGGACACACAGTTTAATCTGAAGCTAAGTGGCACTTGATGGCTCTTGACTCACCCCATTTTTCTGCCATTTAGGCATCCAAAAATCAGAGGAGACAGTACCTTGGTTGGTCTAAAAATA
Source organism: Neltuma alba (assembly GCF_004799145.2). Classification (NCBI taxonomy): domain Eukaryota; kingdom Viridiplantae; phylum Streptophyta; class Magnoliopsida; order Fabales; family Fabaceae; genus Neltuma; species Neltuma alba. The sequence goes on along the minus strand of NW_021635635.1, from coordinate 90,968 downwards.
ACCCCCCTAAAATACAAAAAAATGTTAGAAAAATAAGGGGAGATTATGTCACTTTGGTTCCAGCTCTAGTCAACCAAAAATCTTGAGGTATTTGGGCAAGAAATTACTCAGTTTTTATCAAGAGAACATTAAGGTATGCTTAGGCTTTCCTATTCCTAAGTTTTAAGGTAGTTTTGGTTGAGTTTTTGATTTGAAAAATTAAGGAAAATGCTGCAAAAATTTCAGTGGATCATGCAATGTTTAGGGAAGGATAGAAACTTTAAAAATCAAGTAGGATAAGCATGATTAAGTGGTTTATGGATTGATTTTTGGAAGAAAATCAACCTACGGTAAATTAATTCGGCTAGCCACTGTTCATGCTACAGGAGATTGTTTTTCATTAATTTGATAATTCCAATGGGTTTAAAATGCATTTTTATGTAGGGATATACTATTGGAAAGTATTTAAAATCATTGGAATCAAAAATAGAATTTTTGGAACTATATACCCCCTATCCGGCCAACTTGACTTGAAGGGAAAGAAGTTTGATTTCTACAAGTCTGATTTTGTATTTGGATTCCTCATGAAAAATTGTGTGGGAATAAGTCATGAGGTTATATTGGTTCTAAAAGAAGAAGTATTTTGTTAAAAATCCAAGAAAAAGGAGGAAAATTGTTAAGTTAAGGTTAAAAGATCCTATTTAAGTTTTTTAGTTATTAATATAGGTTATATTTATGCTCGAATTTTTTAGAGGAGGAATTAAGGAGAATCATTGTCTCTTGAGGTGACCGAATTGGACAAGCAGTAAAAGGTAGCTTTGAATTATAATTTGATTGTTTATCTAGCTTTTTTAATGTGATTTGTTATTGCTTGAATTGAAGAACTTTGATATGAGGGGACTGCACGGACTAGCTAGAATCAAGTGTAGGATGGAATGAGACCTCAAGAGAACCTATCTCTTGTAACCCCAAACACAGGGAATTGGACGGATGAACAAGGTAGGACCTTAAGAGAACCTGTCTCTTACAATCCTAGCCATGAAGACGCCACAACGTTGATCAATCCCTTGATACAGTCAAGTATGCTCACGAGAATACGAGGATGTAAGCAAGGCTCACACCAAGAGAAATAAAATTCTCATATTATTAATTATTCAAATCATCTCCTCTGAAAAGAGTACATACTGAATTATTTATAGACTAAGACTCTTGAAAACCCTAAAATGAAAACACCAAAAAGATAGAACTTGAAAGCTAGCAAACCTTAGCTTTGATGCTACTTGATATGAGGGGGATGTACGGATCGGCTAGAATCAAGTAACGAACAGATGGTTGATCGAGATAGGACCTTAAGAGAACCTGTCTCTTACAACCCTAGCCATGAAGACACCACAAGGTTGATCAATCCCTTGATACTATTTACTATTCTCACGAGAATACAAGGATGTAAGCAAAGCTCACACAAAGAGAAATAAAGTCAATTCTCATTCATCCAAGTCTTTATTTTAAGTACAAAAACGTAGCCTATATATAGATAACTATAGAATACTCTAGAGTCAGCATCTTAAGACATAAATGCTAGGGATGATGCCTCCCATAGTCAAATAATCATTATTGAGGCATCATCCCTAGCATTTATGTCTTAAGATGCTGATTCTAGAGTGTTCTATGGTGGCCTATATATAGCCTACGTTTTTGTACTTAAAATAAAGACTTAGATGAATGAGAATTGAGTTTATTTCTGTCTATGTGAGCTTTGCTTCCATCCTTGCATTCTCATAAGAATACTCAACAGTATCAAGGGATTGATCAACCTTGTGGTGTCTTCATGGCTAGAGTTGTAAGAGACAGGTTCTCTTAAGGTCCTACCTCGATTAACCATCCATTCGTTACTTAATTCCAGCCAGTCCGTATGTCCCCCCATATCAACTTGTGTTGTGATTTTGGTTAGTTAGATAACCTTGGTTTATGCTTTGACCAAATGCATTGAGTTGTGTTAATATGGAAGTGTTAATGTTCCTTGATCGAACCCAAATTTTCTATGTTATTTCATATCATTTTAAGGGTTTTTATTATAGATTTTGGCTCTTTTTGATGATAATTGTGCTTAATTTAGATCAGGAGTCCTTGCTTTGAGTTCATGGCTTTTTGAGGGTAAAATTGTCATAATTGGTCATTAATTGTATTTAATTAATTTCTAAGACAATTAATACTTCAAATTGTTGCTTTTCATTGTAGGACATTTGAAAATTAGAGCCAAGATTGAAGACCAAAGCATTACACAGCATGAGAACTCAAAATATTCAATCTGGAATAGTTGGTTGATGTCAAGGAAATGTTGTGCTGTAGCAAAAAGTCTGAAAATGTGCATCAATGACTATTTTGGAATAGTTCACCGTGGTAAACTTTTGAGTTCGCCACGATAAACTCTTAGAATTTAATTAAAGTTCCTTTCTGGAATAGTTTGCCGTAGCCAACTTTTGAGTTCACTGCAGCCAACTCCTTCATATCAGTAATGTCAGATTTAGATCCAGAACGCAAAAATGGACCCTCTACTCAAATGATCTGACCCAGATTGACCCCCTAAAACCCTTAAAAACCCCATTTTCAACTAATAACTCCATTCTATCATCTCAAACACCTCTATTCTCTTATCTTCTTGCCTCTCCACCTCCATCTTCTTCCCCATCCATTTCCTTAACCTTTTCTTCATTCCATCTTATTTCCTTCCACTCCCAGCTACCATGGCTGACAGATTCACTTCGGTTGGAGCTTTTTTTAAAAGCTATGGAGGGCTAAGGTTTATCAACTCTTGAAAATGGTGGAGTGGCATGAGTTTCTAGACTTCAAAGGGGAGTTTAGTTTCTGTTTTCAATTTTTGGCTATGATTTATGGCTTTCTAGGTCTAGGAGTTGTAAATTCTTAGTTAGGAACTTAGGATTGTTACTGTAGTCATTGGTTAATGATTTATATTTGTAGTTTGGATTGATTAATGTTGAATTCTGTGCTTCAATATATATAGTCACATATATGTTTCCTGGCAACTCTCTTGATTCCCTCTTATCTTGCATGTTCATGTTTTGATATTGAGTTGATTTTGGGTTGTAATGAACTAATTGCATGATCATTCTCAAATTACATGTTAGGAGAGCTTAACAATGTTTTCATTAATGAAGTTCATTGATACATTGGACTCAATGAGTCATTGAGGTTATTATTTAAGAACACCTAATGAATTTATGAAATTGTCAATATCTTAAGTAAACTATCATTGCCATTAAAACCATTTTCAAGAGGTTTCCTATCATCCATTTCCATTCCATCATCATCTTATCAAAAATACAAAAAAAATTATAGTAGCTTAGGTTTATTTCCATTGCATATAGTTTAGTTACATTTCAATTTAATCTTAAAATCCCAAAACCCCATTTCCTTGCATTGCATGGCATTTAGTCTAGCTTAGGTCATAAAGGCTTCCAAAAGTAAACACGACCCGGATTGCACTGCTATATTGCATCTCTTGGATTTGGTTATAAATTTTTTACATTTGACCCCAAGGCGTAACGACACGGTCAAATCAATGACACCGTTGCTGGGGAGTCATTAAATGGTTCCCTAGGCTAGTTAATTGTCAACTTTGGTTGATTGGGGTTTTATGAGCCTCTTAGGTTACATTTTTGCATTGTGCATAATAAGTTTTGCATTGCATAAAAAATTTTGAGATATACAAACAAAGATCTTGATCTTGATTTTGATTTTTTCATATAGTTTCATACATTTCATAGCATTCTTTGCATTTTTGAGTTTCTGCTGCTTTGTGTTTTTACTGCATTGTTCTGGTTTCCTTGCTGTCTGTGACACTTCGCTGCAACCGCCTCCTTGTTTCGCCATGGCTGACTCCTTGTTTTGCCGTAGCCAACTTTGTGTTTCGCCATGCCGTGACGTGTTGTACCAGATTGTATTCTCCCCTTCTAGACAGCTTTGCCGTGGTAAGCCCTTCCTTTAGCCAAGGTGAAGGGTCCCTTGTTTAAAAAAAAAAAAATTTAGCTTCCTACCCGGTTTCTTTTTTAGGTTAGGCTTAAGAACCTTTTTGGGATTTAATTTTTTTACTTTCTTATGACTTGGTTTAATAATAACTTAGATCCATCTGATCATCCTTCCCCTTTTGTAGGTGACAACCTCTGATGGGTGATGATTTTTCTCAAGGATTTAATTCCATATAGCAAGAATTAGATCTTTTCCAGGCACACTTTGATCATAAAGAACATGGTGGGACTTATCAAGGATATGATACACCCTATCCTCATTATAACTATGGCCATAAGTGGATGAATGATCCTCCATATTCCCCTGACCATACCTCTTTATTCTATTCACACCTAAATCAATATCCACCACCAGAACCACATTATTACCTATCACCTCCACCATACAATCCACACTTAGAACACTTTCCTTCACATCATCCATATCATGAGCCAAACATTCCATCACATGAACCCTACCACCAATACACTTCCTCATCTTACCAACCATTTCATAAACCATCACCATCATTCCATCTACATCCCCCTTGATACCTTGAACCATTCTCACCACATAATTCCTCCTTTGAACCACCTTCTTTACCATATGACCACTACCACCAACCCTCATCCCAATCCATGTAACAACCCCTTCTCCTGTCTCATGAGCATCAATTCAGTAAACCTGACCTAGTTCTTACTATTCCTAAGAATGACCAGATACGATTTTTAAAGAAAGTGTATGGTCGCTTGAATTCATACTACCATGGATTACTTGAAGAGATAGAGATATTTGGAATCTCTAAGGAACCAGAGGAAGAGTTAGAAGAATGTCAGAGTGCATTGGGCAAGTTCTTGAGTGATATAGCGCAAATTGAGTCTGAGATTGGGAAAGATGAATCAAAGTGTCCAGATTTACTCATACAAGAGGTCTAGATGCAGCAAGAACATCTACAAACTCACAAAGACTTATGCCCTACATCAAGTAATATTGCTCCTCTTCTTGAGGAGATTGACCCTTGTGCTATAACTACTATTCCTGTTGAAGTTATTACCAATGTGAGCGATGATGAGTGGATGAGGAAATCATAGTTGAATCCCCTCATATGTTTCAAAATGAAAATTCTCACTTGAACACTTCTAATAGTAGTTGTTTAGCTGATAATGTTGCTTGCATTGTCAATACTTCTAGTGCTAGATTGGATGGTGAAATTGATTCTAATTTGAACGAACCTTTATCTTGTTTTTCCAATGCTCACACTATATGTATGGATTGCATTGATAATAAAAATCATATACTTGTTAAGTGGCAACAGTAGAACTTTGGTAAAGTGTGTGCATTACCTTCTAATACTGAAAGTGTTGAAAATATAAAGCATAATGTTGATGCGAATTGCCTGAAAGATGATTTTGTGGAAAAATGTGAACCTAACCATTGTCTTAAGAATCAAATTCATGATAATTCTAATGAGTTTGTAGCTTCTAATAATGTTGAGAAAGGCTTTAAAGTTTCAATTGATAAAATCATGAATATCAATAAGTCTTTCCAATAAGTTCTATCTTATGATTTGCCTCCTAATTTATCTTGCATTGTAAATAATAGTTTGCATAAATCTTTTTGTTCTTTCTTTTCCCTTCCTTTGAACATTACCTCTTGTGAATGTGATAGTGATGTACTGTACTCCAACAACTGCCAGTTGGATTCTTCAGCTTCCACTTCACATGAGCTTCAGTATTTTAAAAATTTAAATAAAAGTTTGACTCCTACTGATAGGAGTGCTATTGACTTTCTTGGTTGGGAGAGTTACTTGGAGAGATTAACTTCTAAACTGTCTATATTTCATTTTCATTCTCTTCATGTTCCAATTTTTGGATGTGGTACTGCTTTTGGTTCTACTTTCTTACAGAACTCCACACCACCACTGCTAAGGAAGATCAACAATGGAGAAGTGAGTATACTGAAGAAATGTTTCTCATCCGGGATGAGAACTTCTCCTACAAGAGTTTAAAGAGGTTTCATCCTCAAGGTTGTCCCTTTCCTTTCTTAACTCTTATCTTTTGAATATGGGGGAGGGACATAGCTAGTAATAACAGTAGTTTCTTTTCTTTTCCTTTCTTTTCCTCCCTTTTTGGTTTTAGTTTCTCTTGTTTTGATCTTGGGTTGCACTTGAGTTTTGCATCAGGGACAATACAAGATTTAAGTATGGGAGAGGGATTGATATTCAGTGATTGTGTTGTGTTTTTTAATCTGGTTTTCTAAAAAAATTTCAAAATTTTGATTGATTTTTGAACTTAATTTGAAGATTTTAAATCAAAATTTTTGAAAAATTTTGCTTCATGTAACTTACACTTGAATTTATGTATTCTTGGACTTTGGTAAATATTCTTGAACTTGTATTGATACTCATGAGAATTGCTATTTGTTCAGAGTTGGTTGTTTTAGTTTCATTAGTCACAATTTTTCAAGCTTGCTTTTATATTGATTGAGTTAATGTATTGTGATTAATCTGGAGTACAATTAATCTTTGTGCATGAATATTTGAGATTTAGCCTTGTTGGAAGATTCTTTGGGCCTAATTTTCGTTCATAGTGAGTTGTATCCACTCACGTCTTCTACTTTCTAGAACTTGTTCCAATTCTTAATCGAGACTTAGTTACATTGATATGATGAGCATGATAGAGGCATTCTTTTCTAAACCCCTACATCCCAAACACAAACCCTCACAATTTCATCCATTATTAGCCATTTGAGCCTTCATCTTTTCTTAAGTGCCACGACATGCATTATACATTCAAGTTTCCAATATTTTTACTATTACATTTATGATGTATTAAACTTTGTCTTATTGGATTTAGAATTGCCAAAAAAAGGGGAAAAGAAATAGAAAAAGGTAAAGAAATAGAAGAAAAATGTTGAGAAAAGCCAAAAAAAAGAAAGATCAAAAATAAAATGATACCAAAAGAATAAAGTTTTGAAATAAAGCAGTTCATTGATGGTTTGAAGAACAAAGTTGTGCTTTAAGAGATTAGAGTAAACATTAGTTGGAAACCTTTTCTAAAATGCTTGGTGCCTTATCATTTCATATCTTTTCACCTTATTTCTTTTCAATTAGCCCTTTCGATCATCATAACCTTAAAAGTCTTCTTGATCATTGCATTCATGCATTAAAAGTGGAGAGGTAGGATTTTAACAAGCTTATGGTAAAGTGTTGATTAAGTGGATTTGAGAGAGAATTACCCCAACTCGGTGAGTAGAGTGAAACAGTTTATATCTTGAGTGTTTTCCTTTTTGCTCATTTTTATTGCATTGATTGTACTCTGTTTTAAGCCCTTCTCATTAATTTGGATCACTATGATTGCTTGTTTAAAGAGTTGGCTTAATGACATTATCACTTTCTTACTTTGAAGTCATAGAGATTCCTATTTGTATCGATACTATTCTCTTGCTTCAGTTTTGTATTTGTCCAGAAGTACAAAGGTTTATTAAGTATGGGGGATTTGATTGAACCCAATTGTTCTATGTTATTTCATATCATTTTAAGGGTTTTTATTATAGATTTTGGTTCTTTTTTATGATAATTGTGCTTAATTTAGATAAGGAGTCATTGCTTTGAGTTAGTGTCTTTTTTAGGGTAAAATTGTCATACTTGGTCATTAATTGTATTTAATTAATTTCTAAGACAATTAATGCTTCAAATTGTTGCTTTTCATTGTAGGACATTTGAGAATTAGAGCCAAGATTGAAGACCAAAGCATTACACAGCATGAGAACTAAAAATATTCAATCTAGAATGGTTGGTTGTGGTCAAGGAAATGTTATGCTATGGCAAAACGTCTGAAAATGTGTATCAGTGACTATTCTGGAATAGTTCACCATGGCAAACTTTTGGGTTCACTGTGGCAAACTCTTAGAATTTCATTGAAGTTCCTTTGGAATAGTTCGCTGCAGCAACTTTTGAGTTCACTGCGGCCAACTATGAAAATCTTGCTGAAGCTCCTTTATGGAATAGTTCAACACGGCCAACTCCTTCGTATCAGTAACATCAGATTTGGGTCCAAAACGCAAAAATGGACCCTTTGCTCATATAATCCGACCCAGATTCACCCCTCAAACCCTTAAAAATCCTATTTTCAACCAATAACTCCATTCTATCATCTCCAACACCTCTATTCTCTTATCTTCTTGCCTCTCCATCTCCATCTTTGATGCATTTCCTTCACTTTTCCTTTATTCCATCTCATTTCCTTCCACTTCCAGCTGCCATGGCTGACAGATTCACTTCGGTTGGAGCTTTTCTTGAAGCTATGGAGGGCTAAGGTTTATCAACTCTTTAAGATGGTGGAGTGGCATGAGTTTTCAGACTTCAAAGGAGAGTTTAGTTTCAGTTTTCAATTTTTGGCTATGATTTATAGCTTTCTAGATCTAAGAGTTGTGCATTCTTAGTTAGGAACTTAGGATTGTTACTGTAATCATTGGTTAATGATTTACACTTATAGTTTGGATTGGTTGATGTTGAATTCTGTGCTTCAATATATGTAGTCACACATATGTTTCCTTGTAACTCTCTTGATTCTCTCTTATCTTGCATGGTCATATTTTGATATTGAGTTGATTTTGGGTTGCAATGAACTAATTGCATGATCATTCTCAAATTACACGTTAAGAGAGCTTAATAATGTTTTCATTAATGAAGTTCATTGATTTAAACATTGGACTCAATGAGTCATTGAGGTTATTATTTAAGAACACTTAAATGAATTTATGAAACTCCCAATATCTTAAGTAAACTATGATTGCCATTAAAACCATTTTTAAGAGATTTCCTATTATTTATTTCCATTCCATCATCATCTTATCAAAAATACAAAAAAAATATAGTAGCTTAGGTTTATTTCCATTGCATATAGTTTAGTTACATTTCAATTTAATCTTAAAAACCCAAAACCCCATTTCATTACATTGCATGGCATTTAGTCTAGCTTAGGGCATCAATAAAGGCTCCCAAAAGTGAACATGACTTGGATTGCACTACTATACTGCATCTCTTGGATCTGGTTATAAATTTCTTGCATTTGACCCCAAGACGTAATGACACGATCAAATCATTCCTCTCCTAGTGTATTGTCAGATATCATATTATGTGGCTTGAGGATGTCTTGAAGTTCATAACATGTCACATTGTAACTTATTTGATTTGCATTATGGATGATGATATGTTGTAAATTTTATTTATGTGACTTGCCCAAGTGCTGAAATATTGAATGGTGCAATCTCAAAAGGATGTGGAAGGAGGTAGAAAGGAAATAAATTCAAGAAAAATGGGATTAAGGGATGAAATATCTTAAACGAGACTAATCTTGTGACACATAAAATAATATGCAAATGATGGAATTGGGGTCTGAGATTTTGCAAGCTAATATATCTCATTTTTAACTTTAAATCAAGTGGTAAAACATTAAAATTGGAGTTTTGTGCTGAGAGTTATACCCTTCCAAAGTTGGGTTAAAATACTAGAAATTCAAAAATTGACCGTATAAACAGTGTAATTTGTCAAATTTTCTGGTGCTGTTCTAGATAGAATTAAGTCCAATGAATATTTTTTCTCTATAGAACTCTTAGCAAGCTTCGTGTGAAAATTAGAACCACCTCATTTTGATTTTTCTAGAATTAGTTATAAATTTTCAAAGTTGGCCCAAATTAGGATGAACAGTATACGGACAGAATTGAATGAAAACTTTGAAACTGAAATTTTTCACTCGAAAACATTGGGAAATGCATTATAATGGTTCCAATTAGTGTATAATGGGATATTAAAGGAAGTGTGACAAACCAAGATGTCATTACAACACTTAAAATCATGTTTAGAACTTCCAGAACAGTGGCAGCAAAAAGGGTAAAGAGGGCAGCAAAATTGGCTCAAACCTTTCCCCCACACTTATCTCTTGCATTGTCTTCAATGCAAACAGACTAAAGTTATCAACAAAGTAGATCAAAACTGGAGCAAGAGCCAAGAACTAGGTTTATCATGACATAGGGAGCTTAGTTATTTATTTATTTATTATTATTATTTTACCTTTTACCACTAGATCAGTCCCTCCCCCACACTTATTCAAAACAAGCAGTCCAACATATGAATTAACAAGCAATTCAAGATAGTAAAGAAGGGAAAGGAACAACTGTGTAGTTTGAAGTGCTTCAAGCTCTTAAATGAGAAGGTAGCATCTTTAATGATGAGCATATGAGTATCCAAGATGCTTTTCAATTGAATCCCTTTAGGTGGTAGTTCGGGGTCAATAGGCAAAGGATTCATAATATATGGTTCCTTCAACAAAGAAGCATGAGTAGACTTATCAAAACAATCAATGAAATTTACTGAATATGTACTAGCATAAGAGGATGCACAAAAATGAGAATTTGCAATATGTTCATGCCTAAAAAGACATAAATCTGGTGTTAAATCACGAGTATCTCATGGAAGGAGTAATGAACAAATGTAGCAAGTAAAATTTAGTCATGACAAAAACATGGAAAGGTTTCTTATGCACAAGTTATTTAGTGCTAGGTGCATATCTATCATGATCATGTCTATGGTAGAATGCAAAAGCCATTGAATAAGTATAGAAGCAATGCAATGCAGGATATCCACATACTGAAGCCCTTAGAGATAATCATAGATAATAGAGAAGGTAAAAGGAAATTCAGAAAAATCAAGGTTATTCTCAAATTCCCTTCCCACTTCTTTATGTCCAAGTATCCTGGATAAAACAGAGTTAGTATCCTCTCTTATCAAATCATCAAGAAAAACATCAAATAATGCAAAATTAGAGGGATAAATGGCAATGATAGTAAAGCTGTCAATCTCCTCTACATTTTCAACATTTTGCAGCAATATTGTTTCAATTTCATTTTGCATGTCATTGTCCTTCACAGTTTCAAAACATGGTTCCGCTCCTTCTAAATTCTCTATGCCTGCCACATCAAGTAAAATACCTTCCTCAAGGCTTTTGTCAAGTGTAATTTGTGTATTAAAGTCATTAATTGAATTAGATGAAGAATCAAAGTCATGTGAAGTGGAAAGCCAGCAATCAATTTCCTTACAAATGAGGCATGACACGTCACCTTCACATGCATAAAAACAAGAGGGAGGGTGGAAAGAAGAGAGTGGGGTGAATTCAACATCAAATTCAATTTTATCAGAAAATTCCAATTTATTCAATGGCTCTCGTGCACATGAAATGCCATCAATCATGGAACCAAAACCTTCATTAGCACTACACAAATCAATATCATCCACCTTAACACCAGAAGAAATAGGAATCATGCAACCAACATGTTCATTAACATCATAACATTGATTTTCTAAATTCAGGCTCAAAGAAAGTTCACTACTTTTAATATAATCATGCTTATCATACAGTCCAACACTCAAGTGACTTGAAACTATTCATTCAAATTTTGACAAGAAACAAGAGAAACATCATCTTTATGCTCAAGAAGATTACGTTTGGTTACATCTTGCTCTGAAGTATTTTCATTAACATCAATAACACAAGGAATATCATCAACCATGGTTTCACAAGAAAAAGGAATAAAGACAGAAGCAACCTTAAGAGATAGGGTTTTCTCTTCCTCTTTGATTTCTTGGATTATTGGCATGATATGCAACGGCTTTTGCTTTAACTTCTTAAGTCTGTGCCTTCTTCTCCTTGTTTTAAAGCCAAATAGCTTGATCCTTCTTTGCTGCTTAGGAATTTCTTCCTTAGCTATTTCAGTTTCAGGCTTATCACAATTAGTAGCAGTAATTAAAGCACTATGACTACCCACATCGTCAATTGGCGATGTAGCATGTGTATATCACTTCCAGGGTGTATTTCAATTCCAAAATCTTCACTACAGCCATCATAGCATTGCAGCGATGGAGTATCAAAGTCTCTACTTTGGGGTGCTGAACTACTTAGTTCTTGCTCTAAAGTACCTTTAGATTCTTGAGAGGATGTCTCACTTTCTTATTTAGTCTCAATTGTAATAGTAGCTTAAGTTTCTTGGTCCTCATCCAAATGCTGAGCTTTAAACTAAGGTTCACCTCTAGACCATTTAATTTCTCCCAAAATATAAGCATTACGAGTCTGTTTGAAAATTTAGCAATTTCATTCAGCTCTTCTAATTTCCCATACTTTATTGCATCGTTGAGTAATCTTTCATGTCTTACCTCTAATTGATTATTTGCTTCCCTCAAAGCATGTATGTAATCATCACGGTTTGGAATTGAAAGAAGAGACTCAATTCCACTGGTGTGAAGCTCACAAATTGGTTCATGAGTTTCTTGGGAGGCTATGGGGAGGGAAGATTCTTCAGGAGCTTGAAACCTAACTTTTTCTACTACCTTAGCTTCTGTGGATGCACTAGAGGTAGTCTTTGAGCATAAAGTCATATTGCTTCCATAATATGTAGCAGCCTCAAAGTTGGCTTGAATCCTAGAAGGAGCAATCTCAAAAGTGACTGGGGAGTAGTCTTCATATCTTGTTGACTTGTCATTTCCATAGGACAAATTAGATGATAGTACTCCTGCATCAGCATCTATTCTAGCAGCAATGGCTTCCAACCTTTCAAATATTTGAGCCAATTTATCTTTCTTTGATGACTTAATATCCTGAAAATGAGCTTGAATAGGGGTATGATAAAATTCCTCCCCCCATCTAGAATTTTGATGACTTGACTCATAGTAGGGCTGATTCATCCAATCAAGATTTCCATGAAGATTTTTACTAGGGCAATTCCATCTATTATGCCAGGTGAATTGCAATAGCAACACAATGGTCTTTGAGATGCTGGGTACAAATTTCCAGGCTGCAAATGAGAATAGCTTAGTGCACACCCATATTCCTCTTGAGAATTCCTATACATTGAGGCATAATATGGGAAATCATCATTAGATCTAGAATAATAGGAATTAAATCTTCCATCATTCCAACAGCAATCCATGACTTAATTAAAGTGCAAATGTATTTTTATCCTTTTTAAAAATTCTAAATGTAACTTCTTATCAAGTGGGTAACAGGTGTTTTCGATACTCAACCTGATCTGCGTGAGCACAGGGTCTTAGGGTTCAAAATTTCATTTTCAATTCTAATGTTTCCAAACTTGTTTTCACACGCCCCACACAATTTTTCATTTTAAACACATTTGAAGCATCAAAATCATCAAAATCCAATCCTAGTCCTAAGAACCAGCTCTGGCTGAAATATTACTCAAGTTACATAATCAAGAAATTCAACCAATTTCAATGTAAAGCCACTTAATTCTTGTTCTTTTTAAGACTTTAAACATTATTCTAACGTCAATTTCATCTTCCCCTTAACTTAGAGATTTCGTGCAACATACCCCCTATGATATGAGAAGGGAACAAACGGACCGGCTAGAATCAAGTATAAGAATGGAATGACACCCCAAGAGAACCTACCTCTTGTAACCCCAAACACAAGGAATCGGACGGATGATCGAGGTAGGACCTTAAGAGAACCTGTCTCTTACAACCCTAGTCATGAAGACACCATAAGGTTGATCACTCCCTTGATACTGTCAAGTATTCTCACGAGAATATGAGGATACAAGCAAGGCTCACACAAAGAGAAGTAAAATTCTCATTTTATTAATTATTCAAAATCATCCCCCTCAAAAGAATACATACTGAATTATTTATAGACTAAGACTCTTGAAAACCCTAATATAAAAATCCTAATTGATAACCTAAGCCCTAAAAGCCCAATATAAGTTTTTAGAGCCTAAGACACTAACTAAATAAAATGCATAAAAAATAGATGCGAAAATACAACAAAATTAGAAAAATCAAAAGACTTTCCAGAATACTCTAACTTGCTAGTCAAGATAGAATAATCTAGATCACACTCCACCTAGCAGGATCCCTTCATTAATGAGAAGGATATTATTTGACTCTCTACTAATTAATGCAATACAAAATAAGTAAGTCTTTGCCTTCGAGAAGCAATCAATACAAAATAGGAAACTAATTAAAACAAATAGAATCCTATTTAATATCATATAAGATCACTCTTGATGCTTCTTCAATCTTCTTGGACCTTCCAAATAGATCTTCATAATTGCTATTCACGTCTATAAGCATGTATGGGCCTTTTAGACACCCATTTGGACTTGAATATGGTTGAATCACGTTCTAGAACTCCTATGGTCCATAACACAATGTATTTGGGCCCCAATTTAAAAGATTATAGCTCTAATAGACTCCTCCAGGTACATATGATTGTGTTGGCCTTTAATTACATAGGAATTGGCTTCAAATCTCCTTTTAGGCTCTTAGAACGCGCTCTTGTCTTTCTTAAGTTCCAAGTGTTTACACTCTAATGACTCACATGCCATGGTGGCTTTTGGGGTGGCCTTCCATATGTCACATCAAGCTCTGCATGTGTCCATGTCATCGTCCAAGCAATAATCCATATCATCCTCCATGTAAGCATTCTGAAGCTATAAATCCTTTGAGCACTTTGGAGGGCTGGTTGGGCCTCTAATTGGATGAGTATTTCTTGGGCTTCAAGACCTCCATATTGAACACTTCTTGGTATGCTATCACCCTAGGGTTTAAAACTCTCAAAAATTATTAAAATCCATAACCAAGCTCAATAGCAATAAGGGTAGTGAAAACTACATAAAAAACATGAACATACCTTGTTTTAGATCTTGTTCTTGCATAGGATCACTTGGCCTTTCTCTCTCCTTCTTTTTTCTCTCTCTAGAATCCATTTTGTAAGAGTTTCTCCATAGGTTCCATGGCTGGCACAAAATGGGGAGGGAAAGGGGTATATATAGAAAATAAAACTAAATCTTGGCCGTTGATCTTAAAAATATATGGCTTGATCTGCACAGTCCATTTTCTCTTTTTATCTTGTGATGACATGTGTTCTATGATATCATGCTTATATCATCTTGATGACATCATGCTTACATCATAAAGCCACATGTCTTTAATCCAACCGTACACATGTTTTACATCCAACCTTACCCTTGTCTCGTCCGTGTCCCTTCATCATTATGACATTAAAATAGAGAGGAAATTAATATAAAATTTGTGCAAATCATAGCCGTTAGATATTTCTTCACTTATTTTGCCATTATGTACCGTATAGGATACTTTTTTGGGTCATGACTTACCTTGTACCACTGGGGACATGTTATGATACCATTTTCTCATCTTAATTAAGTACGCACATGGCACCATCTTAGAGGAGCATAGAAGGAAATAATCAGCTTCATTGACAGGCTACTTAGCCTTATTGAGCCACGCAGTCTAAATTTCATTATAACGAATAGACAAAGGACTGTCTAAAACGTATCAGTATTGTGTTTTGATTTTTATACTATCTATAAATATCTCCTGTTGACTCAGTACACTGACTCAGAGGTGTCATGATTGCATTTGGTGACTTATTATGCTGATTCAGCATCGTCATGATTGCCTTTAGATATTTTCTTTGGTTTTGTCTCCTATTTAGGAGATAAAAATTATTTAATATTTGACCAGAGTATTTTATTCAATCCAGAGCTCCAAAAATTCATTCAAAAATATCATAAAATTCCTTATATTCTAGAGAAAAATTATGAATTTTCTTGGGCCATAACTCACCCTGTAGTTATTTCTTTTTGAATTTCCCATATAACGCCCTTTTTTAGCGTAACTGGCTTTTAAATATTCTTAAAGCCATTTTGTGGCCTTCTGGGGATGAGACTAATTTTATAATTTTTTATAATCTCTTAACTTGTGAATCCCTGTTTTTACTTACATTTTTGAGGCCTTGTCATAGCTTAAATAATTAAATCTAGGTTTATACCTCAAAATGTGCCATAATCTTTAAAATTTATTTAAAGTCAATCCAAGGGCATTTTTATCATTTTTCTTCATATACATGCCTTAACATGGTATTTCTCATTTTTTGGGAGTTTTCTAGAATTTTCTGGCATAATTTTCAAATTTGCCCTTACCGGTCTGAAACTTTGTAAAATTATGATTTTGCCCCTGGTTCGACTTAACCCCATAATTCACCTCATTGAGGCCTCCAGCAAACCTTTGGCCTACTCTCATCTCAATTTCTCATTCTTGGGCCTCGAGACTTCATTAGAGTCTTTAACTTTCTCTTTTCTCAGTTCTAGAAAACTTTCACTTTGCAATTTAATCTCTAGGAATCCCTCTGTCCCTCCAGGAAACCTCTGGGACCTCTGCCAAAAGAAGTCTAGTACTCTACCCATTTCAGGTTAATTTTAGCATTTCTAGGCTCAAAATTTGGGATGTGACACTGTTTGGGCTTCATAACTTGCATATTGATCACTTCCTAGTACGCTATAATTCCCTCTCTCTTCCAAAGGATCATCCTCAAGCCTTGACCTGGATCAAAAGGGAAGAAGTTAGAATTTGCAAAAAATAATTTGAAAACAATAATTACCAAGTAGAGGAATCATGCATGTTATGGGTCCTTGTAAGATCTTGAGAAGGATGTTGATTCCTTGGAGTCACACGAGGATACTATAATATTAGAAACTGGTGAAATTTGATTTGGGTTAGAAATCTTTTCTTTTGCACATGCACCCAAATACAAATGATTATGTGAACCCCTTGTGCACTTACGAAATAACCTAAAGCAATAATAAAATCCATATAACAAGAAAGCCTCTTAACCATAACTTGAATGTAATAAGAACACCTATGGAGAATAAAATTCATGTAACAATGACGATTCAATGTATGAAGTTCAAGGCATCTTAAAGACTACAAGTCATTAGGAATAACAAGATTTAAGCCATCAGAATGTTTTTCAATATTACTTGAATGAAATGAGAATCCATCAGGTGGCTCTTTAGGAAACAAATTGAATACCTGCAACACACTAGAAACACAAGGCAAAGAATAATTAACTTGTAATCACTCTTAACCTCTTTTTTCTCAGAATTTTTTTCATCTTTCTTTTCACACAACTCAACACTCTCATTTTTACTATCATTATTTTGATAATATTGAGATACTTTACTTGTTTCTTTACTCAAGCTCTCTTCTTTTTACAATTATCCACAACACTAAAATTAATATCATTTGAATTGTATGTAGAGATGACATATTTCTCTTGATTGTTCTTCTTTGAAGAGGAGCATTGTCTTCTTTGAGTCTTTTTCTTGAGTTCTTTCTTATGCTTGCTAAGCAGAGAAATCAAATCTTCCATCTCAATAAGTTATATATTTCTACAACATGGGCTAATCTAGGACTAAGCCCACGTATAAAACAATCTATAATGGCCTTTGGTGTCTCTCTCACACTAGCTCTAATCATAGCTAACTCCATCTCATTATAAGAGTCCTCAACAATCATGGAGCCTTGTTTTAACTCCTTCAATCTTCTATGTAAATCTCTTTTTGACTTGAAGTTGCGATTACACTTCAAATAGTTTTACTTCAACATTTAGCTGTTGGACTTCTTTTAGGAAGGACTTGAAATCTTCCTTAAGTTCTTTGTGACCATACATTTTGGATGCCTAAAAGTTTAGAAATAGAGAGAAAAGAACCTCACAACTCTACTCATGTGTTTCAATCAAAGTAATTTATGTCACTTGTGTTTCACTCTAATTTGGCTTTTAAATTAATATAAAATACTCTTGCCTTACACCACTCAAGCTTGCCTCCTATAATGTTCTTGATTGAAACTCAATAAAATTAATAGATAATTTTAGTTTGTGGTAATCTTAACAACCAGATTGGTAAGAAAGTATGAGAGACAAGAAAGGAATATGGGATGAAAGTGGGGATAAAGATAAACGTGACAGAGAAGTATATGATGAAAAATAAGAATAGGAAAGGAAAAACGTGTAGAAAAATGACAAAATTTATGGACACAAATATGATTGTAGAAAGAAAGGAAAGTGAGAACAAAGAATTTAGGAAAGGTACTATCTTGAAAGCACTTCAAGAAAGCGAGTACCTAGCAAGAAAAGAACTCAAATTGAGATAATAGTATGAAAAACAAAGAAACATAAATAGGAAACAAAAGATACAGGAAAATTAAAGAAGGGAAATAAGAAAGTAGCATGAAAAGGAAAGAAAATCAAAATAGGAAACTAGATAAAAGAAAGGAAAGTAAAAATATGAAAGTAGGAGTCTTACCACCCAAATTTAAAGATTTATGAAACTACTTGTGACTTGTAATGAAAGCTCTCTCAAATTAGAAAACTTGTCTTTATTTTGCATTATTCAAAACCTGCAACTCTTTCCATTTTTTTAAATTTTCATTTTTTTTTTCAGTTCACCTTTTTTTTTTCAATACCTCACTTTTTTTGGACAAATTTTTTTTCTTTTTGCTTTTTCCCCTCTAATATAGGGATAAACAAAGTCACTAAAAAAAACACACAATGGGTGGAAGTGAAAACAAGAAACAAAAACTAATAGAAAGGAGAACAACGAACAAGATCGAACAACAAAGATGGAAGCAGGAAGATAAAAGGAAAAAACATAGAATATCCCCACTTATACTCAACTTTGGCCTTTTTAACTTTCTATTATACCTCATTGCCAGGTTTTGATTCTGGAATTCATACTTACATAACTTTCCCTTTCTTACTTTTTCTATCATTTATACGAGTATGACCTTTGCTTTTACATATTTTATCATTGGCGCTTGCCTTTTTTCTATACTTTAGGCCTATTCATTCATGATAATGTTATGACAATGTACCCATCTTTATGGTATTTCACTATACTATGGTATTTCAAGTTCCTCAAACATTGTCTTCAACCGTTCTTTTTAGCATACCCTTCCATTCTCATCTTTACTTTAAGGCCTATCTCCTTTCTTTTATATTCTCATTTCACATTTAGCTTGTCTGAATACATACTGTTTAGGACTTATAGCCTGTGGTTCCCTTAACTCTTACTTTTCTCACTTTTCTTCATTGACAAGAACAAAATTGAGCTCAGTCCAATCAACAATAAAGGTATCTGTAGAAAAGCCAAGGGGACTCTCTGTGTACTAGTCAACCACTAAAGGAGGTTTCTATATCTTAAACTCATCCCTGGTCCTCATCTTCCCAAAGAGGTACTATACTCTTAGGGCTCAGTCATTATTCCTTAGGCTTGGTCTACCATGGCCTTAGGAGCTGCTGCGCTCTATTGTAAGCCTCTTCAGGATCTACTTTGACCTTGGAATACTATTAGCTATCTAAGCCATATTAAGATCTCTAGAAGACTCTAGACCACAGGGCTGAGTAACAAAATAAGTCACCTCCACTCAGTTGATAACTCAATTGATCATTCCCCAAGACTAATCATAAACACTAGTATTGTCTTTTTAGGTCTTACTCAATCCTTTCTATCAACTCTGGAATCATTCCTCTTTCTACCTTTCCTCAGGCCATTTCTCTTTTTACCGTGCCTTGTTAGTGTTCTAGGCCATTGGTTTATCTCAATGGTTTTTTAGGTTTGTCATCATATCTTATGCCAATTTGTCATGCCGTACTAATTCTCTTTCTCATCTTATTATCATCATTGTCTCTTATTGAGTCTGAATGGTATAGGGAGAGGACTTGTAAAATCATCTCTACTATCTTCTCATATATTCTATCCTTTCATCGATCTTGGCTAGTTTTGCTCTCATTAGGGTAAGGTCGACTTCGTGCGCCTTGCCTAAACTGCTATTACTTCTTTCACAGGAGGATGTATTGCTTGTATCGAAGCAACGTTAACTCAACCACTTTTCTTGCATTAATAGAGGACATATCACTTTCATTGGTATGACGTCAACTCTATCACTCTGGGAGGACACCCCATTTTCCTCATAGCACTATCAGCTCTATTGTAGACAGTTAGCTCTTAGTAGAACAACGTTAACTCTGAGTCAGAGGACCACCTCCCAATTTCTTTAGAGATACTCTGTAGCCAAGACTTTATGCTTGCTTAATCTCTATATTGGCACATTCTTTACATGCTGCATTCCTGTTAAGGAAGCCTCTCGACTTGACTCGTTGGATTACTTTGGCAGTGGCATTCATCTGTAGGGATCTCACCTCTTAGATTCCTTTGCCTTAGAGTCATAACGCAATACCCACTAGTCCAAAACATTATCATATATCTAGGCATCATCGGGAACTCACTTATTTCTCTATTCTAGTTCCCAGTGTAACCATCATCTTTAACCATATACACCAGATTCACATGTTAGGATTGTAACCTGAATTATACCTATATGTCAAGTTATGGCCCGAGAAAATTCACAGATTTTCTTAAGGAATACTCTTATACCAAAAAAAGTCACAGCTTACTTTTAGACTACATTTTGTCATAATTGGAATCATTACTACGCAATTTTTCATGTAAAACCAAAGGTCAAATCTGATTTAACAAAATCACACTCCTTCCCCCTTAAACTGATTTGGCCAAAATATGCAGGTTCAGGGTTTCAAGATTTTTATTTTTTATTTTAGTGATTTTAAACACTTTTTTTTGGTGTTTCCCTATACAAAAATACCTTTTAAACTTATTCAGAATCATCAAATCATATTGAAACAATCTCTAACTTCAATATTATATAGTGGCCGAATAGGGTACATAAAACCCTAACTTTAGTTTTCTTCCAAAACTTAATCCAAACATTAATTAAACATATAATTTTAAGCTAATATTCATGGTTTTGATCCTTCCTTAATACATTCTCAAGGTGCAAAAAATCATAACATAGGGGCTTAGGATTTGTCATGAAATTTCAACAAAAATAACCCTTAAATCTAACTGAATCAAGCTTAGACATACCTTAGTGGATCCTTGCTTAAAGCTTGATGATTTTTTCTTGATTTGGAAGTTTTTAGGTGCTATTAAAGTGTGAGATTTTGGTTGGACAGAATTCTCCTCTTTTGTCTAATCTTGGTCGAATTATGTGGAATTAGGAGGGGTATTTATAGAGCTCAAGATCTAACTCCAAGCCCTAAAAAATGGTGCCATTTTCTGCCACATAAGGGGACATGTGGAGTCCCTCTTCATATGCCTCAAATTTTAGCTTCTGCCTAGTGTCCCTTCTTCTTGATTTTTCTTTTACATTTTGGGCTTAAATTGGGTTTGAGCTCTCTTTTCATATTGGGCCATGGCTACACAAAATTTCTGGGCTCTCTTGACCCAAAATGAAGCCCAAAACTGATTAGAAAAGAAGAAAAAATGTAGCCCAATCACAAATATCAATTTCTAACCAAAACTCACTATCTCGGTTACTATTTTCAAAAATAGTTCTGGGCCTCTAAAAATTTATTTTTCTCTATAAAAAATCCTCTTTTAATATAGGAAAGTGCCCTAAAAATTTTCAAAATTTATCTCAATCTCTAGCTATTTATTTTGAATTTTCTCTGAAATCAAGCTTTACTAATAAGATTTCGATAATAAATATTCTAAAGTTAACTCCTGTACTTCCTGGGCTTGAAAACAATTTTATAAACTCAAATCAATCCTTAAATAATTTTCTAACATTTTTTTTGTAGAATTTTAGGCTATTTCCATTTCCAAGGCCTCAAATAGGTTTTCAAAACCTCTAATTTACCTTTTTACTATTTTTAGAAATTTTTTAGAATTTTTCTCAAATTTTTTCATTTTGTCCTTCCTGGACTGATAATTTCAAAAATATCAAACTAAACCCTATCTAAGTTTTATGTCATGCATGGCTTCGTCGGCTAGTCTACTTTTCCTATTGGTCCTTAACTTAATCTTTTATACGCATTATCAGGGTTAAATTTTGCAGGATGTGACATTTTCTTCCCTCTTAATAAATTTTGTCCTCAAAATTTAAAACGTACCTTATTTGAAGAGCTATGGATAATTGTGTTTCATGTCATCTTCCTTCTCCTACATTGCTTCTTCTTGTGTTAAGCCTTTTTGAATCACCTTGAACATTGGAATGGTCTTATTTCACAGCTGCTTGATCTGTCAATCTATAATCTTTGACGACTTGATCTTGAATGTGAAGTTATCTTGTTGCGCGATATCCTCATATTTCAAGATATAAGAGGGATCTGGTTGGTACTTGTCACATCTGGCAATAGAGTAATTAGGAATAAGGAATATTCCTAAATAAGTAAGGGTCAAAATGATAAGGAGAAATGGAAGAATTTTGGTGGAAAATGATTATTATGATTTTCCAAGCTAATTATGAAAATTTGGCTAATTAAGAAAAAATTAGTCAAATATAATTATGGAAAAATATTTCAAAGCCTTAAAAAATTAAAAAAAATAAGGATAATATCCTTTGAGAATTATATGGGATTATAAAATTGGTTTTATGACCAAATTACCCTTAAAGGAATTGCAAAGGAATTTAAGGGTAATTTATCCTAATTTAAGGGCTTTTATTTGAAAATTTCCAAATAAATATTTTTAAGGAGCATAAAATTCCAAAAAAATTCTTATGATATCCTAAATAATTATAAGAGATTATAGAATTAAAAGAAAACCCTCAAGTATCTAAGATTTTTCCTAATTCCTTTGAAAAGTGGAAAAATCAATAAAAAGAAGGAAATTAGTCTTCCTTTTTATTTAATTATTGAAAATTCAATTTTGAAACAAAGAGGGTATTTTGGGAAGATAAAACTAAGGAGAATAAATTATAGACCTGACAGAAAATAATTACAGAGGCCAGAGTACTGTAATTATAGAAAAGAAATTAAACACAGAGTCAAAGTGCACCGACAAAACAAGACTAGAGTCTTGTAATTCAAATAGCTCACATTTGGCCATGTGTCAAGCCCCTAATGGAGAGGATTTGAATTTTCCAAGTGTCACTCAAATAGAGAGAGGATTTTGACCTTTGGTAATTAAATTCTTTTGGAATTAGTTAATTAAGAAAGAGAAACTAAGACAAAAGGGGGTAATGACACTTGTAACTTCATTTATGATGGTGGTTGGGATATTTTTGGTTCATTAAAGGAGCTCTCCCACCCCTATTTTCAGATTATTACTTTGGTTAAGAGTGAGCAAGAGAGAAAAGAGAGAAGTTGGAGGAGAAATCAAGAGAAAGACATCAACTTTGATCATCCAAGCAAGGTTTAAGGTTAGTTTTTGGTTCTAAGTTGTGCCTTGCTTTGTTTCCTTGAGTTGTTAGAAATTCATGGTTCTCCCCTTTTTCTTATGCTGGCTAAAATATGTTTATGGGAAGGGAAGAAGTTTTGTTGGTCCAACATCTTAGAATACTTCAAAGCATGATAGATCCTAGTGGTTACAAGTGGTTGTAGGTTGTTTTTGAAGTATTTTCTTTATTGTGTTGCATGAGGACCATTTCAGCCAAGGAAAGAACTAAACCCTAGGATGAGTTTTTCAATGTTTTGATGCTTCCTTTGTGTTCAAAATGGAAAATGGTGTAGGATAAATATAAAGAACAAAGGTTGGAAGCATTAAAGCCAAAGTTGTAATTTTTAGAAAATGAACCTTATGGTTCGGTCAAGCTGAAACTAAAAGAGGGAGTTTTATTTTCTTAAATCCAAGTAGATATTTGGAATCTACATGAAAAATCATGTGGGAATGAGCCGAGAGAGAATTTTTAGGGTTTATGGAAAACAAACTCTAAAATTTAAAGAACAAAGGTGGAAGCTTTAAGGGACAAGGATTGTCCTTGAGTTGTGTTTTTGTTTTTTCATGGTTTGGTTGGTGATTCTTGCTACCCTTTTTGTGAATTGCCATGTTAGAGTTTGGCATTTATGGAAGCAAGAAAGAAGAATGAGAAAATCAAAGAGCATTGGATCAAGGTAGTGGGATTTAATTAGCCATTAATATTAACTTTGCATTGTTATCATGGTATGAATGCTTGCTATTGTATGGTTGAACTATGATGTTTGTGATATGGCTGCTCCTTGTATTTGTTGCCATGGCCTTGCATGTTGATGTTGCCTATTTATAAGAAGATTAGTTCTCCTATGATAGCTAATGTTGAAATGCTTTATAATGATGCATGTTGATGTTTTGGTTGATTGATCTTACTACTGGGATTTCATTGAAATCTCATCCCCCAAATGTAATCTAACATTTTAAGACCTGAAATGTCTAAGGGCAAGCTACAGATTGAAGGTTATATTATGGTGTCAAACCATAAAAATTTATGGACTTTTGGTTATGTAAATATTCAGCTTAGACAGTGCTGTAAACCTATTGACACCGCCAACTTTAAGTGACGTTTTGACTATATTCCTGAATGCTTTTAATTAGAAAATTTAGCATGATTGTATATCACATTCTGAGCTTCATTTTGATAGCTAATATGTTAAAAATGGCTAACTATACAATTTTTAATGATTTTTCAATTTTAAGGTCCAGAATGTGAAAAAAGAGTTTTTACCAAAAGGACAGAGGTGACTTTCACAAAAATCTGACACTTTTTCAAATAGAATTGGTTCACAAGATTATTTTTTCTTGAAAGAGAATTCAAAGAGATTTCTATAGAATTTTGAATCACTCCATTTCAATTTTTCTAGATTAAGTTATGAATTTTTGAAGTTGAGCCACAAAAACTGGATTTTTATCTGATGAACAGTGAAAATCCAAAAATCAGTATTTTTGTGATAAAATTGAGCCCAAGACCATCCAATGTGGTCTAAAATGGTTTTAATTGAACCCTATGGGAATCTGATAGTAAGGTGTAACAGTACTTTTTTAGCTGAGAAACATGAAAGACATCATATACTTGACTAAGATTAAGGGGTAGGGCCAATTTATAAGCTACGGGTCCTATCTTTGAGAGAATTTGGAAGGGTTTGATGAACTTAAATGTTAGCTTCCTTTCTTTCAGTGACCTTCCTACTCTTGTCATTGGAGATACCTTTAAGAATACATGATCTCCAACTTCAAATTCCAGAGGCTTTTGCCAGATATTGGCATAACTCTTATGTGTACTCTGGGCTGTAAGGAGCCTCTGTCTGATCATCTTGATATGCTATGTTGTTTGTTCTACCATGACTGGTCCATAAATTTTTCTTTCCCCTAGTTTTGTCCAGCATAGTGGGGATCTACACTTACAGGCATATAATGCCTCATAAGAGCCATCCGTATACTGGAATGATGGCTGTTGTTGTATGCAAATTCAGCTAACGGCAAATATTCATCCCAGTTTCTTTTGAAATCCAATACATATAATCTCAGCATATCTTCTAGGGTTTGTATTGTTCCCTCCTTTTGCCCATCCGTCCGTGGATGATAGGCCATTCTAAAACTTAACTTTGTGCCCATAGCCTGCTGTAACGCTTTTCAAAATCTAGAAAGAAATCAGGGATCTCTATCAAACACGATTGTTTTCGGTACTCCATGTAGTCTTATAATCTCCTTAATATATAACCTCGCAAGCTTCTCTGGTTGATATTCCTTTTTCTTTGCCAGGAAGTGGGTTGATTTCATCAATTAGTTGACTATTACTCAAATTGCATCGTATCCTGACAACGTGTTAGGTAGTCTAATGATAAAATCCATAGAGATACTGTCTCATTTCTATTCGTGAATACTCAAAGTTTATAGAGGCCTTGACAGTTTCTGATGTTTTGTCTCAATTTTTTTTATAAGTGAGGTACTTATATACATACTTTGTTATATCTCTCTTCATATGAGGCCACCAAAATAATTATCTGATGTCTTGGTACATCTTCGCCATGCCTTGATGTATAGTGCTTTTGTGTGCCTCTTCTAGAATTTGTTCTTTAATATCAGTCACAAAAGGAATGTACATCCTCCCTTTGTACTTCAGTATCCCTTCTGGAGAGATCTCAAAATCTCAAGTTTCATTTTGTAGTACTTTTAGCTCTTAAAGTATCTGCTAAATGATCTCTCCTCTAAGCTTCTTCTGTCTGCTTGATTAATTATGCCTCTGTTTTTACCATTTCAACTTTTTCTGTCATCAACTGCATCTAGTAGATGGGATTCCAATCCCTGATGCCTTCAATAAGTTTCTGTTCTCTAATCATTAGTAATGTTACTTGCACCACCTTCTAGCTCAATGCGTCAGCTACTATATTAGCCTTCCCTGGATGGTACTTTATTTGGTAGTCATAGTCTTTAAGTAACTTTATCCATCTCCTCTGTCTCATGTTTAGTTCTTTCTGGTCCTGCAAGTACTTGAGACTTTTGTGATCATAGTACAACTAAATAGTTGCCCCATACAAGTAATGCCTCTAGATCTTCAAGGTATACACAATTACTGCCAACTCCAGGTTCTGGGGGTAATTCTCTTCATGTTTTTTAAGTTGTCATGAGGTGTAAGTGACCACTCGACATTGCTACATTAGCACACATCTAAATCCTTGCTTACTAACATATGTATACACTACGTACAGTAGCGTAGGATAATCAACACGGGAGTAGAGGTCAACTTTTGCTTTAACTCCTGAAAGCTAGCCTCACACTTTCTGTCTTGTATGAACGGTTGATTCTTCCTAGTAAGCTTGGCCAGCGAGAGGGCAATCCTAAAAAAGTTTTAAATAAATCTTCTGTAATAACCTGCTAGTCCCAGAAAGCTTTAAACTTCTATCACCATCTTAGGCTGTTCCCAATTTAGTACCGCTTCAACTTTGCTTAGGTCTACAGCTACTCCTTGGGTAATTACATGATCTAAGAATCTTACCTTGTACAACCAAAATTCACATTTACTAAGTTTGGCATATAGTTACTTTTCCTTTAAGGTATTCAAGACAATTTGTAAATGCTGCTCATGTTCTTCTGGTGACTTTAAATACACCAAGATATCATCAATAAAGACTATGACAAATTGATCCAAGTACTGCTGGAAGATTCTATTCATGTAATTCATGAAAATTGCAAGCATGTTTTGTCAATCCAAAAAGCGTCACTAAAAAACCATAATGCCCATAACAGGTTTGAAAAGTAGTCTCGGTATATCTTTTGTTTTGATTCTTAGCTGGTGATAGCCTGATATTAAGTCAATCTTAGAAAATATAGTGAACTAGCTAATTGATCTAACAAATCATCAATCCGGGATAATGGGTACTTGTTCTTGATTGTCACTTTATTTACTTCCTGATAATCTATACATGGTCGTAAACTGCCGTCTTTCTTCTCTATGAAATAATACTAGTGCACCCCAAGGATACCAAAAATGTCAGGACCTCTACAACATCTGAGTATTCCCCAATGGAAATAGGACAATATCTCTATCGATTTTATCATAGGACTACCTCGCACGTCATCGGGATATGGTGCAATTTGGGTAATAGTTGATCAACTAACGAAATTAGCCTACTTCTTGGTAATGAAAAAGGAATATCAACCAGAGAAGCTTATGAGGTTATATATTAAGGAGATTGTAAGACTATATGGAGTACCAAAAATGATTGTGTCTGATAGAGATCCTCAATTTCTTTCCAGATTTTGGAAAGTGTTATAGCAGGCTATGGGCAAGAAGTTGAGTTTTAGTATAGCTTATCATTCGCAGACGGATGGGCAAACAGAGCAAACAATACAAACCCTAGAAGATTTGCTGGGAGCTGTCTATTGGATTTCAAAAGAAACTAGGCATATTTGCCATTAGCTGAATTTACATACAACAACAACTATCATTCTAGTATACAGACGGCTCTGTATGAGGTGTTGTATGGTCATAAGTGCAGATCCCCACTATGGTGGACAAAAACTAGGGGAAAGAAAAATTTATGGACTAGATATGGTAGAACAAACAACATAGCAGATCAAGATGATCAAACAAAAGCCACTTACAGCCTAGAGTAGACACAAGATTTATGCCGGATATTTAGTGGAGGCCTTTGGAATTTGAAGTTGGAGATCATGTATTCTAAAGGTATCTCCAATCACAGGAATATCAAGGTCATTGAAAGCAAGAAAGCTGACACCTAAGTTCATCAGACCCTTCCAATTTCTCTCGAATATAGGATTTGTAGCTTATAAATTGGCCTTACCCCCAATCTCAGTCAAATACATGATGTCTTTCATGTTCTCAACTAAAGAAGTACCAGCCAGATCCCTCTCATATCTTGGAATATGAGGATATCGTGCTACAAGATAACTTCGCATTTGAGATAAAGTCGTTAAAGATTATAGATCAACAGATCAAGCAGCTACAAAATATGACCATTCCAATAGTCAAGGTGATCTGGAAAGGCTTAACACAAGAAGAAGCAATGTACGAGAAGGAAGATAACATAAAACACAATTATCTGGAGCTCTTCAAATTAGGTGCGTTTTAAATTTCGAGGACGAAATTTATTTTAAAAGGGAGGAAATGTCACATCCTACAAATTGATAATGGGTATAAAAAATTAAGAGCCAATAGAGAAAGTAGACTAGCTAACAATGCCAGGCATGACATAAAACCTAAATAGGGTACGAACTGATATTTTTGAAATTATCAGTTTAGGAAGGACAAAATAGAAAAATTTGAGAAAAATTCTAGAAAATTCTCAAAAAAAATGATAAAAAGGTAAATTAGAGGTTTTGAAAACCTATTTGAGGTGGAAATAGCCTGAAAATAACTTATTACAGAATTTCTTGAAACAGAGGTTTGGAAAATAATGAAAATTGAATAGAAATAATTATTTTAAATATGTACATGCCTCAATAATTATTGAAAAATATGAAAAAATTATTTAAGGATTTATTTGAGTTTATAAAATTGTTTCCAAGCCTTGAAAGTACAGGAATTAATTTTAAAATATTTATTACCGAAATCTTATTGGTAAAGCTTGATTTCAGAGAAAATTCAAAATAAATAGCTAGAGGTTGAGATAAATTATATTAAAATAGATTTTTGATGTAGAGAAATAAACTTTTAGAGGCCCAGAACTATTTTTGAAAATAGTAACCGAAATAGTGAGTGTTGGTTAGAACTTGATATTTATAGTTGGGCCACATTTTCTTCTTCTTTTTTAATCCTTTTTGGGCTTCATTTTAGGCCAAGAGAGCTCAGAAATTTTATGCAGCCATGGTCCAATATGAAAAGAGAGCTTAAGCACAATTTAAGCCTAAAATCCAAAACAAAAATCAAGAAGAAAGGACACTTGGCATGAGCTGAAATTTGAGGCATATGAAAAAGGACACATGTCCCCTAATGTGGCAAAAAATAGTGCCATTTTGGAGGGTTTGGGGTTAAATTTTGAGCTCTAGAAATACCCCCTAATTGCACATAATTCAGCCAAAATTAGATAAAAGAGGAAAAATTCAGTCCAACCAAAATCTCACCTTTAAACAGCACCTAAAATCTTCTAAATCAAGTGAAAATCATCAAGCTCCAAGCAAGGATCCATTAAGGTATATCTAAGCTTGATTTTGGTTAGATTTAAAGGTTATTTTGGTTGAAATTTCATGAAAAATCCTAAGCCCCTATGCTGTGATTTTTTGTTCAACTTGAATGAGCTTGGAATTACATGTTTAATTGATGTTTAGGTTGAGTTTTGGAAAAAAACCAAAGTTAAGATTTTATGTATCCTATTCAACCACTATGTAATCTTGAAGTTAGAGATTCTTTTATTGTCATTTGATGATTCTAATGAGTTTAAAAAGTGTTTTTGTGTAAGGAAACATAAAAAAAAAGTGTTTAAAATCATTAGAATCAAAAATGAAAATTTTGGAACTCTAAACCTACCTATTTGGCCAAATCAGTTTGAGGGGAATGGAGTGTGATTTTGTTAAATCTGATTTGATATTTGGATTCTATATGAAAAATTGTGGAGGAATGGCCCAAGCGATTGATTGAAACAAAGACAAAATAATTATGTCAAAAATCAAGAAAAAAGGGCTTAATTGAGCTTAATGTTGAGCATTAGTGTTTATGCTTGGATTATTAGTGATTTGGAATGTGTTTTTACTTGGATAGATAGGTATTGTGCAAGAAAAGAAAGAGGAACACAAAAATCTTAAAGAGGCCGAATTAAATACTTGAGTAACTCATAATTTGAATGCTTTCTTGTTTATTTAGATGTGTTTTGTGTTATTTGATTTATGTTGCCATAATGTGATTGAGTAAATTATGTGATTATGTATGAAATTTTATGTTGAATATGCCTTTTGACAATATATTACGAGGAATGGTATAATGGCTTGATTGATTGCTCTCTTTCCATGGCAAATGTTATGCACATGAAATGTTGCATAATAATGTTATTTTCATGATAAAATAGCATATTTTTACATAGCATGATAATTATGACTCATTACTACTGAGATTTCTGTAAAATCTCATTTCTTTATATTTAAATATTTATCAACTAGGGGTTAGACCAAGCAAAGACAAAAAGGAAAGGAGATCATTTTGGGAGATAATTGATTGTTATGCCTCTTGGAACAATATTTGCAATTATTATGAATCGTTATGAATTATTATAAACTATGTGGGATTAATGTATTAATGACCAGAAAGAACTCAATATGAGACAGAGGAGATAGATAGAATTGCTCAAGGATTACGATTATCAAATTAAATACCATCCAGGGAAAGTAAACGTGGTAGCAAATGCATTAAGCTAGAAGACAGTACAGGTGGCATCATTGATGATAAAGGAACAAGAGTTGATTGAAAATATCCAAGATTAGGATCTCACCGGCTAGATACGACTGATGACGAGCCAGATTGGCATTGCAAAAGCAGAAGCACAAATTATTGAACAAATCAAGAAGGCCCAACAGAGAGATCAACTCACTGACATTTTTAAAGCCAAAGTGCTGAGAAATGAGACGGGAGATTTTGAGATAACTCAGGAAAGGATCCTGAAATATAAGGGAAGAACTTACATTCCCCCGAACTCAAAAGTTAAGGGCCAAATCCTAGAAGAGGCACACAAGAGTTGATACACCATACACCCAGGCATGACGAAAATGTATCAAGATCTTAAAAGATCCTTCTGGTGGCCTAGTATGAAGAAAGATGTGATGGACTATGTGTCAAAGTGCCTCACTTGTCAAAAAGTAAAAGTTGAACATCAAAACCCTTAGGACCCCTACAACCTTTGAGTATCCCAAAATAGAAATGGGATAGCATTTCCATGGATTTTGTAATGGGATTACCTCATACATCGTCAGGCTATAATGTGATATGGGTGATTGTGGATCGCCTGAAGAAGTCAGCTCATTTCTTGGCCATTAAGAAAGAGTACCAACTGAAGAAATTGGCACAAGTACACATTCAAGAAATTGTGAGGTTGCACGGAGTACCCGAAACGATCATATCCGACAAGGACCCACAATTTCTCTCTAGATTTTGGAAGGCACTACAAGAAGCCATGGGCACCAAACTAAGCTTCAGTATGGCTTATCATCCTCAAATGGACAGGCAGACAGAATGTACTATTTAGACATTAGAGGATATGCTAAGAGCTTATGCCCTAGATTTCAAGGGGAATTGGGATGAGTATTTACCATTGGCTGAGTCTGCTTACAGCAATGGTTACCATTCCAGTATCCAGATGGCTCCTTATGAAGCACTGTATAGAAAAAAGTGTAGATCTCCATTGTGCTGGACAAAATTGGGAGAAAGGAAGGTGTTTGGTCTCGACTTGGTGGAGCAAACCTCACAACAAATCAAAATGATTCAGCAGAGGCTACTCATGGCACAAAGTAGATAGAAGAATTACGCCGACATACAAAGGAAGCCTCTAGAGTTTGGAGTTAGAGACCATGTTTTTCTAAAAGTATCTCCAACTACTGGCGTAGGAAGGTCAATTAAAGCCCGTAAATTGATGCTGAAGTTTATTAGACCCTTCCAAATTTTGTCGAAAGTTGGCCCGGTAGCTTACAGATTGGCCCTACCCCCTAATCTAAGCCAGATTCATGACATCTTCTATGTTTCTCAGTTGAAGAAATATCAACCAGATCCCTCACATGTCTTGAAATACAAAGACAGAGCTGCGAGATAACCTCAACTTTAAGGTGAGACTGGTGAAAGTGATAGACTGGCAGAGTAAACAATTACGAAATAAAGCTATTCTAATGTTCAAAGTCATCTAGAGGGATCTAACTTAGGAGGAGGCTACATGTGAGAAAGAGGACGACATGAAGGCCAAATACCCAGAACTATTTAATTAAGGTATGTTTCTAAATTTCAAGGACGAAATTTACTTAAAAAGGGGAGGAATTGTCAAATCTCGAAAATTTTCACTTGGATATAGAGAATTAAAAATTGGTATGAGAGTTAATATAGAAACTAGATGGGGAGGTAAAAGAACTTTTGACGTGAAACCTCGATAAGGTCTAAGCTGACATTTTCTAATTATCAGTATAGAAAGGGCAAAACGGGAAAATTTGAAAAAAATTCTAGAAAATTCTTGAAAAATGGGAAAGTATAAGGCAGAGGTTTTGGAAACTTGTTTGAGGCCTAAAAGGTGAAATTATTGTGAAAATAAATTATTATAGAATTTCCCATAAACAGAGGTTTTTCAGGAAATTATTGAAAAATAAAAAAAAATAATTATTTTAATTAGTTAGAGGCCTAAATAAATTTGGAAAAAAGATAGATAAATCATATAAATATTTATTTGAATTTATAAAATTAGTTCTAGGCCTTAGAAGCTCATAAATTAATTTTAGAGAATTTATTTTCCCGTAGTGACATCAATAAAGGCCTAATTGGAGGAAATTCAAAATAAATACCTAGAGGTGGCAAAAAATTCTAAAAATTTTTATATCATGTTCTCATGTTAAAAGGTGAGTTATCATAGTGAGAAATAAATTTTTAGAGGTCTGAAAAAATTATAAAATATTACTAGTGAATAGTAATCGATAAAGTTTCAAATTGGTTTGAGATTTTGCTTTGGGATGTGGACCATCGTTTAGGGTGAGCCCAAGCCATTTATGGGGCCCAAATTGAGCATAATAAGGGTCTAATTTTTTTGCTTGCTGCCACTCTACAGAATTAATTAAAATAAAATTCAAAATTAAAGGATAATTGTTGGAAAACTCTACAACTGGACCCATGGTTTAATCTGAAGTTAAGTGGCACTTGATGGCTGCCAACTTACCCTATTTTTCTGCCATTTAGGCATCCAAAAGTTAGAGGGGAAGACATCTTGGTTGGTCATAAATAACCCCCCTAAAATACAAAAAAATTTTGGAAAAATAAGGGGAGGTTCTGTCACTTTGGTTCCAGCTCTAGTCAACTGAAAATCTTGAGGTATTTGGGCAAGGAATCACTCAATTTTTATCAAGAGAACATTAAGGTATGCTCAAACTTTCCTATCCCTAACTTTTAAGGTAGTTTTGGTTGAGTTTTTGACATGAAAAATTAAGGAAATGCTGCAAAAATTTTGGTAGATCATGTGATGTTTAGATAAGGATAGAAACCTTAAAAATCAAGTGGAATAAGCGTGATTAAGTGGTGTATGGATAGATTTTTGGAAGAAAATCAACCTAGGGCTTCTAAGCTTCAATTCGGCCAGCCACTGTTCATGCTACAGGAGATTGTTTTTCATTAATTTGATGATTCCAATAGGTTTAAAATGTATTTTTGTATAGGGATAAACTATCGGGAAGTGTTTAAAATCACTGAATCAAAAATAAAATTTTTGGAAGTATATACCCCCTATTCAGCCAACTTAACTTGAAGAGGAAGAAGTCTAATTTCTAAAAGTCTGATTTCATATTTGGATTCCTCATAAAAAATTATGTCACAATGAGTCATGAGGTTATTGATTCTAAAGGAGGAAGTATTTTATTAAAAATCTAAGAAAAAGGGAGAAAATTGTTAAGTTAAAGTTAACAGATCCTATTTAAGTTGTTTGGTTATTAATATAGCTTATATTTATGCTTGAATTATTAGGCTTTGGGAGGAGGAATCAAGAAGAATCATTGTTCCTTGAGGTGACCGAATTGGACAAGTAGTAAAAGGTAGCTTTGAATTATAATTTGATTGTTTATTTTGCCTGTTTAATGTGATTTATTATTGCTTGGATTAAGGAACTTATGTTGTGATTTTGGTTGGTTGGATAACCTTAATTTATGCTTTGGCCAAATGCATTGAGTTGTGTTAATATGAAAGTGTTAATATTTCTCTCCTAGCATAATGTTGGATATGATATTGTGCCTGTTTGGCATCACTTATTTTGAGCTTATAAGCTCCATAAGCCTGATTGACATAATAGGTCTGTTTGGTTGGGCTTTTTTGTAATCGGACTTTTGTCTGAAAAGCTACAATAAGCTATAAGCTAAAATTACAGCTTATGACTTATGACTTATAGCTTTTAAAATATGGAGAGAGAGAAAGTTAAGAAATTTATTATTTCCTTTGGTTCTTATTATACGCCCCAAATAACTAATTTGTAGATAATAAAAATTAGTTAAAATTAATTGAAAGTAATAAATAACTTAGAAATATACTTTTATTTTTAAATATACTCCTAAAAATATATTTTTATTTTTTCATGTTTTATTTTATATTTAAAATATTTTTTATGACTTCTTCATATTAAATTATTTTAATTTCATTATATTATGTGAAATTATTTTTTTAATTATTTTTTATTATTTATTAAAACTCATATCTATTTTGGTCATTTTACAACCAAACTTACTTTTGCTTAATTATTATCCAAACAACCTTTTATCAATCTCATTTTTGCAAATAAGCTGCTTTTCTAAACTCCAATCCAAACACAATTCAGCTTATTCAATTTAGCTTTTACTCAACTTCACTTCTCCATAAGCTACTTTTTCAATAAGCTGCTTTTTCAATCGCTCATCCAAACGGACCCATTATGGGAAATGCATTATAATGGTTCCAATTAATGTATAATAGGATATTAAAGGAGGTGTAATATTATTTCAATATATCATTAACATAATAATAAATAATTATGAGTATCATAAATGTAACTTGCAATATACATAGAGAAAACAAAAAAAGTAGAAGAAGCTTTAAAATGAACTTTTGAAAATAAAGTATAAATTAAATATACCATTCAAAACTCCTCAACATTAAGTAAGTGATAGCATACCAAGAAGTGCTCAATATGGAGGTCTTGAAGCCTAAGAAATGCTCATTCAATTAGAGGCCCAACCAGCCCTTCAAAGTGCTCAAAGAATTTATAGCTTCAGAATGCTTACATGGAGGATGACATGGATCACTGCTTGGACAATGACATGGACACATGCAGAGCTTGACGTGACATATGGAAGGCCACCCCAAAAGCCACCATGGCATGTGAGTCATTAGAGTGTAAACACTTGGACCTTAAGAAAGACAAGAACGTGTTCTGAGAGCCTAACAGGAGATTTGAAGCCAGTTCCTATGCAATTAAAGGCCCAACACAATCATATGTCCCTAGAGGAGTCTATTAGAGCTATAATCTTTTAAATTGGGGCCTAAATGCATTGTGTTATGGACCATAAGAGTTCAAGAACGTGATTCAACCATATTTAAGCCCAAATGTGTATCTAAAACGCCCATACATGCTTATGGACGTGAATATCAATTATAAAGATCTATTTGGAAGGTCCAAGAAGATTGAAGAAGCATCAAGAGTGATCTTATATGATATTAAATAGGATTCTATTTGTTTTAATTAGTTTCCTATTTTACAGTTTCCTATTTTGTATTGATTGCTTCTTGAAGGCAAAGACTTACTTATTTTGTATTGCATTAATTAGTAGAGAGTCAAATAATATCCTTCTCATTAATGAAGGGATCCTGCTAGGTGGTGTGTGATCTAGATTATTCTATCTTGACTAGCAAGTTAGAGTATTCTAGAAAGTCTTTTGATTTTCCTAATTTTGTTGTATTTTCGCATCTATCTTTGATGCATTTTATTCAGTTAGTGTCTTAGGCTCTAAAAACTTATATTGGGCTTTTAGGGCTTAGGTTATCGATTAGGATTTTCATATTAGGGTTTTCAAGAGTCTTAGTCTATAAATAATTCAGTATGTATTCTTTTCAAGGAGATGATTTTGAATAATTAATAAAATGAGAATTTTATTTCACTTTGTGTGAGCCTTGCTTGCATTCTCGTATTCTCGTGAGAATACTCGACAGCATCAAGAGAGTGATCAATCTTATAATGTCTTCATGGCTAGGGTTGTAAGAGACAGGTTCTCTTAAGGTCCTACCTCGATCATCTGTCCGATTCTTTGTGTTTGGGGTTACAAGAGGCAGGTTCTCTGGGGGTCTCATTCCATTCCTATACTTGATTCTAGCCGGTCCGTACGTCCCCTCATATCAGTAAGATATTATAAATATTTAAAATATTCAAAACAATACTGAATCAAATCAAATAAGATATAAAGAAATAAAATATAACCAATAACTTTTTGGTCTATTTAATTTCATATCACACACTTATTAATATCACAATATTAAATTCTTATAATAATTTGTTTCTCACAAATCACAATAAATTTAAAAACTAATAAAAATTAGAGATTATACATATAGCCTTCTAGGAATCTGGTTATATCCCTTCTATTTTATAAATACTTTGGGCATCTTTCTTTACAACTTGTCACCTTCAGGTATTATAATTACTTTTGATATTTTTCATAATATCCCATGGTCTTTTTGGCTTCATAACCATGTTTTTTTAACATTTACTTTCAATAAATTGATACATATTTATCTACATGACTTTTAGTCATACTATAATATTTATTCATAATTTTATCATATTATTATTTCATCTGTCATGATTCAATAGTCAAACCCAAAGATGGTCATACTCCTTATCACTCTTATAGATATATTTCTTACTTTTCAATAACACACCATCAATTTCCTTAAATGTTAATCTTTCAAACCATAGCAAAATTTTTCAGAACTACAAAGCTCTTTTGTATCATTTGATATTTAAACCATCAATCTTCCAGACTTTGATATAGATTATCAAATTGTGACTATCTTGTCATGCCATTTGTTACAACCACAAGATGGTCATTTATCAAAAAATGATCAAAACGTGATGTTGCTTCTGGCCATCCAATCATAAGATCAAGAGTACAATAACTATTAACCATTCATTTATGTGTTTAATATTTTACTTTCTAAGACATCAATTAACTAATATCGAAGATGATAATCATATATAGTGATGTTATAAATGAAAATAAACCTCATAGAAAAACAAAAACTATAAGGATAGTAGAATCATGAAAATATAAGAAAGATAAGAAATAAAAATAAAAATTTTCATATCTCAATATGATTTAAAATATTCGGCTGCCAATGAATTAATAAGATTAATAATCAAAACTATCATTTCCTCTAAATAAATTGAAAAAATCTTACCACAGCTTATGGATTAAACTATCTTCAAAATCAACAGGAAACCATGAACTCAAGTGATGGAGTCTCGTGCTGATAATGAGTTAGGAAATTAACCAACAAAGAAAGTAGATTAGAGAAGAGAGGTGGACAAAAAAAATAGAGAGAATGATATTATATTCCTTTACTGGCTTCACTTTCTTTTCACTTACATCACCATACAATGTTATGCCCTATTTATAGATGTAGTCTTACACATAGGTTACAATTATACTTAAATGATATAGTAGACAATAAATCATATGAATGTGAGAGTGGGATGAGTTACAAGATTCAAAGCACAGTAGAAGAGTAATAGAGTAACGAAAGATTAATGTCTAGTGGAAGTAATGAGAGTTGATGAAGTTGAAGAGAAAGAGGAGATAGACATCCACATTTAAAATAGTCATAACAATTAAAAAAACCAAAAATAATTTCTTGAGCCCCATTAACTTGGTTATTTTGTTGTGAAGAGAGACAAATATTTTTTATCAATAATCTGTGATCGTATAAATTTTATAGGTAAAAATTTAGGAAAAATGACCATAAAATACATTGTGAAAATTAAAAAGACAAAAAAGGAATCCAAATAAATAAAATGCCCAAATGGTTGTTGGGTATGATTCCGGGATTTTCATGTTTTGTTAAAGTGATTAAAATGGCCATGAAGTGAGAGAAAAAACAGTTGAATGTGAAAACACTCAGAACAAAGCAAGACATTAAAGCAACGCATGAGGGATGAAAGATGAAAAGAGGAAGTTGGAGCAACATGATTAACACTGATAAGAGGAAAGTGAGTCATTTATCTTTCAAAATGCTATTATCTTACTCCTCCGACCATTATCACTTTGTAAACGTTGTTCATTTGGGTGAGTTTTGCTTATGAGTAAGTGGATTTATATTAGGAGAACGAGTGAATGTGTGGTATTACGTAAGTGAGTAGAAGTTGATGATGGGGTTGGGGTTCTTGATAGGGACATGTTTGTTGGTAAGGATGGTTTAGATTGAGTATTTGATAAGGATAAAAGATTGGCATATCATAATTGAAAAAGCAGTGATAGGCGATTACGTGACTGTGAGGATTACGTGCAAATAATAAGCATAAGGTAGTTAGTGTTGTTAAAATCAATAGTCTAGTTGTGAAATCCTATGCTAAAGTTGTCAATAGAAGAAGAGTGTGTGTGTGCTCATGTCATACATGTTGATGAAAATTGATTGTTGGAGAACTAAAATTTTGATTTATGGTTATTTGTTGTAAGTTGTGAATCCTATTATATGTTTTAAAAAATTGTGTACAAATAGATTAAGAACAGGTTGCAAAACTTGTTATGAAAATTATCACTTTCATTTCGTAAGTTGTTATTCACGTTATATATTTAACAAAATTGTATGCTTAAAGAACGGATTAAGAATAATCAAATAAACAAGTTGCAAATCCCATTAACCAAGTGATAAATTTCATTACACAAGTTGTTAATCCCATTAATATGATTAATCAAATTTGTGTGTAAATGGATTAAGAATAAGTTGCAAAACTTGTTATGAGAACTAGTACTTTCATTTCACAAGTTGTTATTCACATCACATGTTTAGTAAAATCGTGAGTGAATAGATTAAAAATGGTTCCAAGTAAACAAGTTGCAAATCCCCTGAAAACAAGTTGCAAGTCCCATTAACCAAGTGGTAAATTTTAGTATGTAAGTTGTGAATTTCATTACATGTTTAGTAAAACTTGTGTGTAAATGGATTAAGAGCAAGTTGCAAAACTCATTACAAGAACTGCCACTTTCATTTACCAAGTTGTTATTCACGTTACATGTTTAGTAAAATTATGAGCAAATGGATTAAAAATAGTTCCAAAGAGACAAGTTGCAAATTCCCTAAAAATATGTTGCAAATCCCATTAAGTAAATGGTAAATTTTACTATGTAAGTTGTGAATCTCATTACATGTTTAGTAAAATTTTGAGCAAATGGATTAAGAATAGGTTGCAAAACTTGTTACGAGAATTTGTACTTTTATTTTGCAAGTTGTTATTCACATTACATGTTTAGTAAAATTGTGAGCAAAGGGATTAAAAACAGTTCCAAATAAATAAATGGCAAATGTCCTGAAACTATATTAAAAATCTCCTAAAAACAGGTTGCAAATTCCATTACGCAAGTGTTAATTTTCAGTATGCAAATTGTGAATTCCAATACATGTTTGGTAAAATTATGTACAGATGGATGAAAAATGGTTGCAAATAACTACATAATAATGATCATTAAATATTTATTTGTAAACAAATTCTATATACAACTATAAGTCAAATATCATAACAATAGTTAGACAAAGCATTTTTGTGCACACGTACTGTATGCTTAATTTACCTAATATTGACCACTGTTACAGATGTCATGTTTTGGTAATTGTGGTGGGTTGTTTTAATAAAAGTAGCCTTAACAATTCTTCATGCCTTGAATTGAAGTCATGATTAACTAGCCACCATATTAGGTTTCACCGTAATTTAGCAACATATTTGTCACGATAATCAAGTATCACACCAGGCTCTTATTTGCTTAACTATACTAACACATGAACACCACAGTCTCGCCTGCACATGAACATATAACTCCTTCTCCAACTTAGAAAATTCCTTTCGCAACAACATATACCCATTCTTCACTTCTTTACTTGGCTCTCCTTCTCATACCATTTTTTCCTTACGCAAAAACAACACTTCATGGTCATCCACTATACTATATTTCCTTCACAACAATTTCGACAATTCCATTGAGAAATGCAGTATATTTCATTAACAAATAAAGTAAATCCCATAGCTTACTCAACTTAGTTACCATAACAAATCTAGTCAAATTCTATTAACAAATGAATTCAATTGCAATAAGAAGTTAACTTTCTTGGCTTTACACAAAAGTTGTCATTACCAACACAAATATAGTCATTTACATGCCAAATGTTATTATTTTAATACAAAACCAACCAGTACTATTTTCTACTCAGTTAATGAAATTTATTGCTTAGGTAATGAAATTTATTACTAATTATCGAATTAACAGAACACAAAAATGCTTGACCAAGAATAAGATTCAACTTTAGAATATAAAATACGCTAAATATAATTTGCTTTAACATATATGATTATTAATTATGATATAATTTGCTTCCACTTTGATTAATATAATTTCACAGAGAGCAATGGATCTTCCATTCCATTAGAAAGTAGATTGTCAAAAAATCAAAATGATTTTAATAACTAAAAAAGGGGAGGATACTATACAAAATAGAAAACTTTAGGACATTATGATTTAGGGGATAAACATGAATTTAATTTCATTTTAAGATCAAACTATACCCATCCATAAACTAATAATGTTTTTTTTTCAGTCTATGCATTTATCTTCTTTTTTTTCCCGAACTTTGTTCCTAAATATTAAAACTCGCAGAACACACTCAACTCTACAACTGAGTGAATTTCAGCCATTTTCAAGACTTTTATGTTGCGTTTTAGAACTTAAATTAATTGACTAACTGATTCATTTTATAATGAATAATTAATTTCTAGTTTACCTCTTTCTTTATCCCTAGGAATGCGCAGACCCTTGACTTCGTTCCCTTTTTTATTTTTTTAAGGAAGCACAAAGAGGAATGCTTGACGATACCATTTTAAATTTCAGGAAGCAATTGTAGATGCTTTACAAAAAGGAATATTCAAACTTCTTACCAGTTTATTACAATGGGAGTTAACTTCAGTGAGCTCCTTGACGGTGGTAATCTCACGA
This sequence comes from Neltuma alba, assembly GCF_004799145.2. NCBI lineage: Eukaryota > Viridiplantae > Streptophyta > Magnoliopsida > Fabales > Fabaceae > Neltuma > Neltuma alba. The sequence goes on along the minus strand of NW_021635635.1, from coordinate 49,919 downwards.
AGTAGAAATTACTTTAGTGATGGCAATCTACTTTAGCAATGACAATTTACTCATACAGTGGTGGCAATATGATTTTGGAGAACCCTTTTCGGCGAGTAGAGGAATTAGGGGTTTTGCTTTCGCTGGTTTCGCCAAGTGAAGGAAGTCAAGTTTCCACCCTCACAAGCTACACACTTTTTTTCAAAACACTTCTCATATTCATACCTCATGATCATTTGAGCATTTTACTTATTTGGGTTCTTTTTTTTTTTTTGTCTTTTTGATTTTTACAAGGTATTTTCTGGTCATTTTTCCAAAAAGTTAGGTCAAGTTCTCCCATCGCATGACTATTTTTTATGTGAATTTATAATTAAATGCTACTATATGTTAATGTTTTAAAAATAAAATATAATGCATGCTTATGTGTGATTAAATAAGAAACTTAATGTAAGTATTGTCTAAATTTATATACAAAAAGCACTTGTATTCTAAAAAAGATCTCATACAAAGGAAATATCAGTATTCGAATTCAAGTTTTGGTAATCAATAAAATTTATAATCATCTATTTTTAACCATTATTGCTATTCATCCTCGCTGAAAAATGTATTCAAATAAATTTTTGCCGTTTATAATCAGAAAGATCTCATAAAAAAAAAAGTATTTATACTCGCTAAAAAAATATAGTTAAAAACATTGAAATGTTAAAGGTTCATAACTGATTGCATTGATTAATGTAAGTTGGCTTCAAATCATATATAATGGTTAAAAAGAAGGGATTATATTTTTAGAAAAAGAAAAAATTTTAGGTGAAATTTCTTATATAAATTGTGTCAAGTTTTTCCAATCATATATGGCTATATGTCTTCTTTTTTTATTTCATGTGAATTTATAATTAAATGTTAATATTTTAAAAATAGGATACATGGTCATATGTAATTGGAGAAATTGATATAATAGATATAAGAAACTTGATACAAGTATTTTCCTTAAAAACAATCCAAAAAAATACCACTTAAATTTCGAAACCCCAAATCTTTCTTGTTTCTTATATTTTAATGGGTTAATTAATTCGCAAGTCCTTACAGTTTTAACTAATTTGAATCAAGTCCTTATATTTTTACCTGTTTTTAATTAGGTCCTTGTATTTATTTTTCTTTTAATTAAGTCCTTATAATTTCACTAAATTTTTAATCAAGTCTATGTAGTTTTAATTTTTATTTAATAATTAAATATAAGCTTAATTAAATAGATTAATACTGAAATATAAAATATTAATAATTAAAATATATTAATAATTATATAAAAAATAAGAGAATTAATTAATTCAGGAAAAAATTTAAGAACAATTAATTTTTTTGCTGGAAAAAATAAAATCATTGTAATAATTAAATATCTTTAGAATATTATTGTTTATAAACTAATATTAAATAATATATACTATTTTATGTTTATAGAATAGTACTATTAGAATTTATAAAATAAAGAATAAAAAATTTAGGAACTTAATTAAAAATAAGGTGAACTTATAAGGATTTGATAAAAAGAAAAATAAACACAAAGACCTAATTAAAAATAGGTGAAAGTATAAGGACTTGATAAAAAAAAATTATAAAGACTTGATTCAAAATTGATTGAAACTATAAAGACTTGTTGATTAATTATCTCTTTTTGAAATTTAAATGTCATTTTTGTGGAATTTTCTTCAAGAAGTTTGTGACTAAGACACGTGGCTAAGATTATGACACATGTAAAAATGTCAACCTCGAGTGGCCAAAAGAAAGATGAAGGTATGGGAGTGAAAGGGTATGGCATGGAGATGCATTGACTTCATAATTCATTACTGAATCATAAAGTCCTATCATTTTCACATCATTCTTTTTCTTTATTATTAACATTTCAATCATTCATTCGTTCATCTAACAAAGATTTGCTTTCATTTCATTTTCAGTCATACTTCATTGTTGTTATCTTTTTTTTTTTTAATTTAAAATTATTGTTACCTCCAATTATTGGGTAAAACCATTGTTCAAAACTTATTGGGTAAAACCTATGGGGACTCACCGCAACTCTAAGTAAACGTAAAATTAGAAAAAGAAATCTCAATATTATTGTAGGAAATTTTCTTTTGTTAAGAATAAAATTTTTTGAATTATCTCTAAATTTCCTGAAACTAAACTCAAACTAGCCAACACGAGTTGATTCAATTGGTAAGGAATCGGCTCATAACTCACAAGATTATAAGTTTAAATCTCGTTGCCAATATGATGACTTTATTGGTAGGCGATCTATAAATGTCTCTGTAAATATTCTCTAAACTTAGAAACATGTCCTAGCTCTAGTGAGTCATCAGGACTCAGCTTACCTAAACTTTTTGTTGTGTGGCAAAAAAGAAAAAAGAAGCTCAAGCTAGTTTTTCATTAGTCAATTATTAAAATAGTCATTACTTTTTTTTCTGAAAAAAGTTTTATATACTTCCCCCCCTATTACCTAAACCCAAATGTATTATGAATACATAATGTAAAATATTATATACACACACACACACAATAAACTTTGTTTTCAAATTATTTAAAAAGCTGGGAAACTGTTATGTATATTGTACGATAAGCTTTTTAAAATACTCCAGCAATAATGGTTGAGGAAGGGAACAATTCTTTCAAGAAAAATAGTAAATGGCGTTTTGATAATTGACCAATAAAAATTAATTTTAATTCAGTTATTTGCTCGTGGAAAGATATTTCGAAATGCTGTTGTCCTTAAAATTTCTCTACGGTGTCACCAAAAAAAAATAAAATAAAATAAAATTTCTCTACGGTGGTCTCTAGACTCTAGTGATATTCTTCTGTTAAAAAAAAAAAAAAGAGTTCATGAATTCATGCATATTTTTTCCTTTCTACGTATTTCCTTTAATCCTAAATGTTAGAACTAGTTGCAAGATTTATTCTATTTTAAATGTAAAACTTCAATTTAGTTTGCCCTTCAAAATTATAATTCTTTTTGCCAAACAATCTTATGGGTGGCACATATTAACTTAATGAATTTTTTTTGGGATAATTAATCCACAAGTCTTTATAGTTTCAACCAATTTTGAATCAAGTCTTTATAATTTTTTTTATTAGGTCCTTCTAGTTTTACTTATTTTTAATTAGGTCCTTATGTTTATTTTTGTTTTTATCAAGTCCTTATAAGTTCACCTTATTTTTAATTAAGTCCCTAAATTTTTTATTCTTTATTTTATAAATTCTAATAGTACTATTCTATAAACATAAAATAGTATATATTATTTAATATTAGTTTATAAACAATAATATTCTAAAGATATTGAATTATTACAATGATTTTATTTTTTCCAGCAAAAAAATTAATTGTTCTTAAATTTTTTCCTGAATCAATTAATTCTCTTATTTTTTTATATAATTATTAATTTAATTTAATTATTAATATTTTATGTTTCAGTATTAATCTATTTAATTAAGCTTATATTTAATTAATAAATAAAAATTAAAACTATATGGACCTGATTAAAAATTTAGTGAAATTATAAAGACTTAATTAAAAGAAAAATAAATATAAGGACCTAATTAAAAACAGGTAAAAGTATAAAGACCTGATAAAAAGAAAAAAAAACTATAGGGACCTAATTCAAAATTGGTTAAAACTGTAAGGACTTGCAGATTAATTAACCCTTTCAAAAATCTCAAAAGTTCACCTGAATTTGTAAAATTCTAAATTAGTCAACATAATTAAATTGAATTTTTAAAATGTTAGTAAATTTACAATGCTTTCCCTTTATTGTTTTTTTTTTAAAAAAAACTTAAGTCATCCTCAACGGCAGTCCCATCAGCCTCCCATGGTTGCTAGCGACTAGTGCAAGAGTTTTACAATTAGTGTTAGACCTCTAGCGATCGACAACTATTTTTTAGAATTTTTTATCCTTCATAACATGATTGACAAAAGGTTTCATAACTCCGTTAATGTCATTTACCACGCTTTTTTTTAATGTTTTTATACAGATTTTTTTTAATATTTGTAACATGGTTGTCAACTTTTATAAATATTCACAACTCAATTAACGTCATTAAGTACAATATGTTAGAGGTTTTAAACTTGGAAAAATTAATGAGTGCCTAACATATAACATGGTTAATAACAGTAGGAGGGTTGTGAATATTGTTAAAACAATTGACAATCATATTACAAATGTTGGAAAAAGCGCAATTTAAAATTTTGGAAAACATGTGGTAAATGGCACTATTGGAGTTGTAAGACTTATTAATTATGTTAGGAATGTGGGAAAAATTCTCCAAGGTTAGGCACTCATTAATTTCTCCAAATTTAAAAACTTGTTATATAATGTGGTTAATTAATGACATTAATAGAGTTGTATGTAAATATCGTTATAAGAGCTGGCAATCATATTACAAAATGTTGAAGAAATTTTAGTTTAAAAATCTGAAAAACATGTGGTAAATGGCATTACTAGATTATAAGACTCTTTAAAAGAGTTAACGATCACATCATGAATGTTGAAAAAAATAAAAATTGACAACCATTGGAGCTTCGCCACCAGTCATTAGAACTCTAACATTAGTCACTAGTGGCCGACTGGCTTGTCGACTTACTGGTAAGGGTGACTTAATTAAGTTCTTTTTTTTTTTTTTAAACAAAAGGAAATATTGTAAATTAACCAACATTTGAAAATTCTAATTTAATCATGTGATTGATTTGAAATTTTACAAATTCATATCACGTTATGAGGGTTTTCAAATTTAAGTGTTATTTTTATGAAATGTTTCCATGTTCTTATTTATTACTACCTCTGGTCTTAATTATAAGAGCTAGTTAACTAATTTGAGAAGATTAAGAAAAAAAGTTAAGTTAGTTATTTGTCATAAATAAGTATTGTCTTTCCCAAAATATCCTTGCTAATCAAATGTTTTGGCTAGAGCTATCATTGTTAGGAGGACTATCTTGGAAAAAAAATACATAAATATTAGAGACAAAGTAGATTGAAATCTTATATTTAGGACTAAAATAAAAGTCAAACGAGGTCTTATATTAAGGACCGGAGGTAGTATTTGACATTGAATTTGATTTTGTTGAGTAAGTTCAAAAACTAAATCTTTATGAATAAAAAATAAAGTCAAGAGAATGATATTAAATTTTGTTTGGTCCAATACTATTAGTTTTTTTAATAAATATGTTAAAAAATTGAGAAAATTGCTAAAAAAATACCAAATTTATTGTCAAATATATTTAAAACTTGTTTAAAGATGTGTTTTTTTAGAATGGCGGCTCGTCTAAGAAGGCGTGAGTTGGGTAATAATTAAAAATTTAATACTTAAATGAAATTAAATCAAACTAAATGAGTAAAGAGTTAGAGATATATCACAAAAGAAGAAGAGAACACGGTCAATTTATATTAGTTTGGTTTACCATTTGATCTACGATTAATCCTCAAAGCACCTCTAAGAGTTTTACTATATTCTCTAAGATTCAACGGGCACTTGGTGTCTCAATACAGCAAATAAACACTATCACTCCTTTTTTACTTCTCATAAGATTATACCCAAATCAAGATTCTCATCATCTTGAGTCCCACAAAAGATTGAGTAATAAATAATTTCATAGCTCTCCCACATAGTAGAATAAATACACACTTAGCTCAAAGTAAATTAATAATGAATTCGAGTAGTAAATTCAGCAGAGAGTTAGCTCAAAATTAGTTCTTCACTACATTGAATGCAATTACTATTCATAGATAATCTTCAATACTATCTGTTAGACACAATAGCTTGTTTCAGTTGGAATAGACTTAAATAGAAGTAGGTATCTTGTTTCCTTAAGAAGATTAAAGGCTTCTAACAAAAAGCTAATCACCCATGTCATTTTTTCCGTTGTGGCTTAATCTTGTACCAAATATATTTCATAGTAGATCATTAATAGGTTATAATGGTTTTTGGGCATACTTGGAGTGTTTCACTTTCACGCCTTCAGATAGCCACATAGAGGTCTGGTTATAACGGCAAACTCAAATCGGTGTTACACAGCAAATGCATCGGTGGGAGAGGGAGAACACAGAGAATAGAGAAAAGGAGAGGGAGTGGGGGTGGTGTAGTTTCTGTTGTCACGCTGATGATAATAACCAACCCCCCTCCATATACCATTTGGCAATAACCGTTCCCTCCTATCTCAAATTACAATTTTAAACAAAATGGGGAAAATTGCAATTGTCAACCCAGATGTTTTGTTATTTACACTAGAATCCCAAACTTAATGGGTTTGGGTCCAATCCACCAAGGGTGGACTGGCCCATTTTCCTACATCTCCCACTCACACTTGGTGGATCAGATGTCACGGGTCCCGTCTCTTTATCTCCTCTTAATTTCATACTTAGTGCTTTGCCATGACCACGTGGGCATGACATCTTCACTGAGGTGCTTGTACTAGAAATCCTTTTTATAGGACTAGCACAAGTCCTCCTCTTTTTCATGTAGCTTGAATTTTAAAGTTATGCCTTAGATGTCCTAGATTTACCTATATATACTTTTTCATGGTAAATCTGATGCCTCTTGAGTCAATGTTTGACTCAAATTACCTTTCTCGTATGTCTAGTGTCCACACTTACGACAACGAAATGTCATAAGGGACATGTCACAGACATTAGCATAGGTGTGTATATTGCAGTTAATCTTTCTTTCGCCCAAATATTACTTTGATATGAATCAGTCGCTTTCTTGGCATAATACTTTAGATCGCATCTATCATGACCATAGGACACATGCCAAAGTAGCAATCACTGAAATTCGTGATATTGTCAAAGTCAAAGGACATCTATAGGAGGATTGCTCCTTCCTTAGGACTCACACAGCAACGAAGTAGGGATCTTTCACTTGCTTCCCTTTTGCAGTTCTCTCAACACACGTGGTATGAAACACATGCTACAATATTACTCTTTCACCATAAGAGCGCATGTCGTTTATCATTAACACTGTACAGACTTAAGTCCAGACACACTCAGTATCTAAACACAAATTCTTCAACCTGCTCATATCTACGACGTCGACGTTGAAGAGTTTGTTATCTGGCTACAGGTATTATATAAGTAGGATTCTAAACTTCGATCCAACTTTATCAACGTGGATCTCATCTTGACTTGTTACACTTTAGTTAAGGCGACATAAAGTTTATTTTTCTTCCTTACCATATTAGCATTCTTTGCTGCTTTACTGGTGAACACAAATGTCTCATCTTTGCTCACTCCACCTCAGTGTCAAAGACAGTTGCCCGTGTGAGAGAGCTAACCTTGTTAACCTGTACGACATACTAGATATTGTATACTTTCAGATAGACACATAAAGTGATGACAGAAAAATATAATTTCATTAATGAGATCTACATCTTACACTTTACACATGCCAAGGGCTTGTACATGTTCTTTAAAAACTTTTTTTCCTATTGGCTTTGTCAAAGGATCTCCTACCATATATTTGGTTGAAATGTATTGTACAGTAACAATCTTTTGTGCTATATAATCTCTAACAAAATTGTACTTGATGTCAATATACTTGGTTCTGTTATTATACTTAGGATCTTTAGTATAGGCCATGGCTGCTATATTGTCACAGTATACCATCACCGGATTGGTACTCTTGTTTCCAAATCCAAGATGTTTTATAAATCTCTTCAGCCATAAAGCCTCTTGCACTGCTGCGGTGCATGCCACAAACTTAGCTTTCATTGAATGTCAGGCAATGCATGTTTGCTTCTTGCTGCTCCAACATATAGTGCCATTATTTAGCAAGAAGGTATAACCTAAAGTTGATCTTCGTTCTTCTTCGTCTCTGCCTACATCAGCATTAGAGTACCCAACAAGGCAAAGGTTGCTTCCTTCGTAGCACAGTGCATAATCAAAAGTGCCCTTTAAGTATCTCAAGATCCTTTTCATTGCTTTCTAATCTTTTCACCAGGGTTAGACTGGAATCTGCTTACCACTCCCACTGTGTAATAGATATCTAGTCTTGTACACATCATTGCGTACATCAGACTAACAACACTGGTATATGGAACTCTTTCCATCTTCTTTTTGTCAGACTCAGTTTTGGGACACATGTCAAGACTTAAGGCTATTCCAATAGAAACTAGGGTACTCATGGGATTGAAGTTTTTCATGTTAAATCACTCAAGAATCTTATTGATGTAATTCTCTTGGGAAAGAGAAAGGATTCATTTTGAACAATTTCTTTGGATCTTAACTCCAAGTATATACTCTGCTTCGCCCATATCTTTCATCTCAAAATTCAATGAAAGCCATTCTTTAATGGCCATCACTGAATCTAGACTATTTTTGGCCAAAGGTATATCATCTACATATAAGAATAATATGACAAAATTACCTTCAAACCGCTTAATGTAGACGCAGTGGTCTTCCTCTATCATTTGGACCTCATATGAGGTTATTGCTTTGTGAAACCTCAAATACTACTGTCTGGATGATTGTTTCAATCCATAAATGGACCTTTTGAGTTTACAAGCTTTGTTCTCCTTTCCTTTTTCAATGAAACCAAATGGTTGTTCCATATAGATTTGTTCATCCAGATCACCATTTAGGAATGCGGTTTTTACATCCACTGATATAATTCTAGGTCTAAACTATTTACTATTGCCAGAATAAGTCTAATAGAGTTGAAACGCACAATAGGTGAGAACGTATCTTCATAGTCTATGCCTTCCTGTTGTGTATCCCTTTGCCACTAATCGAGCCTTATATTTGTCAATCGATCCATCAACTTTTCTTTAATCTTGAGAACCCACTTGTTCCCAATGGCTTTATGCCCTTTTGGAAGATCAATTAACACCCAAACTTGGTTCTTTCGTATTGAGTCCATTTCTTCTTTCATCGCTTTTCTTCATTCCTCCTTGGTAGGACTTGACAAGCCTTCTCATACAGAACGAGGCTCATCATCCCCTTCTGGAGTAACTAAGAAAGATTCTCCTTCTATTTGAAAGCATCTTTTGGGAATACTTTCCCAATTACTTCTTCTGACAAGAACTGTTTATTTATCTTTCTTTCTTTGTTTAGGTCTCGGTGTTGACCTTTCTTGGCTCTTACTCAGATTGACACACCTAGATGACTCTGGTTTGTCAATTTGTTCTGCACTGTCTTGTTCCTGTGTCTCATAAAGAGAAACAGTGCGGTCAACATCTCCTCTATTAGGAAATTTAGCCTCAATAAATGTTGCATCCCTTGATTCTATTTTAGTCACCATTCCATCTTCGTTTTTACCTATGAAAACATATCCCTTTGATTGTTCAAAGTACCTCATGAAGTTACATTTCTTTCCTCTAGGACCTAATTTCCCATACTTGTGGGAACTGTCATAGATATACACTGCTTACCCCCAGGGTCTTAGGATGCTTAGATCTGGTTTGCGTTTCGTCTATAACTCGTAGGGTATGGAAGCAACTGATTTTGAGGGCACACGATTAAGTATAAGGTTGCCATTAATAAAGCATCACCCCAATATGAAATTGGCAGGTTTGGTTAAGCCATCATAGACCTAACCATATCTAGAAGAGTTTTGCTTCTTCTTTTAGCAACTCCATTTTGTTGTGGAGTGCCAGAGATAGTCAGTTGTCTAATTATCCCTTTCTCTTCACAGAGCTGTTTGAATTGTTTAGATAAATATTCACAACCTTGATCAGTGCATAATGCTTTAATTTTATTGTCCATTTGATTCTCTACCTCATTTATGTATCGTTTGAAGCACTCAAGAGCCTCAGACTTGTGTGAGATCAAATAGACATGACCATATCGTGAAAAATCATTAATAAAGGTAATAAAAAACCAAGCTCCGTGTCTCGCCTTCACACTCATTGGACTGCATATGTTAGAAGGAATTAATTGTAATAGATTTTCAGCTCTTGTTCCCTTACCGAAAGGTTTTCTTGTTGCCTTACCAGCTAGACAATTCTCACATAGTGACATTTTCATATTTGGAATGGCACCTAACAATCCTTCTTTGGCTAATTTAATCATTCTATTTTGACTAATATGTTCTAGTCTAGCATGCCAGGTGTTTATGTCAACATTACTCAAAGAAACAGCAAAATTCATTATGATTAAACACCAACAATATCCAAAACAAAGAACTTTTTAAACAAGAAAACTGAACCATAAAGAATTGAGTTGCTTAAAATGTCTGCAACTTTACCATGAAAGTTTACATCAAACCCAAACTCTAAAAGACATAAAATAGAAACCAAGTTCCACTAGATGTCGAGAGCATAAAGTACATCATGGAGTATCAAGGTCTTTCCAACATGCAAAGAAAAGTTACAGGTGCCCAAACCTTTAACCTCGATCCTCACGTTGTTCCTAATGTAAATCCACTTGCTTTGATGAGGCAACTGACGGTACTCGATAAAGGATCCTCAATCCCTAGTTACATGGTCTGTGGAGCCCGAGTCTATAATTCAAGAAGAAGAAATAGGTTCTGTTAGAAAAACAGTACTTGAAACATATGAAACATGTGAATTTACATAATTCACTAATACCATTTCGCTCTCAGTCTATTTTGAACAGTCACGTGCGAAATGGCCTATTCTCTGGCAGGCGAAGCACTTGACCTTCTTCAGGTCCAACTTCTTCTTCCCACCTTTCTTTCCTTTCTTCTTGAATTGTTTCTTTCCTTTTTTGGGTTAAGGACCACCCTTCTTCCCTTTTTTTTGGAACTTCTCGCCCTTCTTCGAATCGGGCCTTGACTAAGAAGTGCCAGCATCCTTAGTGTAATAAGCTTGTCTAGAGGTCTTGTAAGCCTCTAAATGTGTATTCTCCAGCTCCAAGTGATTAGCTACATCGTTGAAAATAACGATATTTTCATTATGGGTCAGATTAACCTTCATATGCTCCCAGCTAGCAGGGAGTGATGATAACAGCCTACACTTGCTGTTCATCAGACATAACATGTCCAACTTCCTTAAGTTCTCTTGATCATGTTGGCCATCTCTCTCAGATGTTTCTTCATAGGATTGTTTAGCTTGAATTTGTAGGTATCGAACTTAATCATTAACCTTCTAAGTTTAGTAGTAGAAGTACCACCAAACTTATCCTTCAATGCCATCCACATAGCTTGTACAGTTTTCTGCCTCTCAAATTCGCACATTATGTCATCAGCCATTGCACTCAGAAACGTGATTCTTGCTATGCTGTTGATAAGTCTCATTATTTGCATATATTTCTAGTCCTAAACTTATGCTTTTGCCATTTATAATTACATATTTTGGGTATAATTAGCTTTCATTATGTATAAGAGTTGGTGAAGGGAGTTGTGAGGTTTTATTTGTGTTTTTGCATGATTTTATTTATGTGTACTTTTGATTCCTTGTTTGGTGTGAATTTCAAGGAGCTTCACTAGCATTTTCACATTCTGTCTAAGGCGCTGCGGTAGATTTGCAAAAGGACCTTCAGTAATAGGTGCCGTGGTGGATTATCAAAAGTGCCACGGCGGATGTAGTTTAACGAAGAACTCAGAATTGAGATGACATTGTTTTGGCCAGGCACCGTAGCGGATATGAGGAGGCACCGCGGCGGATAACGGAAGAATTCTAGAATTGAATTTAGCAGTTGCGCGCTCGTGAAGGGGGATATGAAATCAGTTCTTCACCATCCTTTTTATTCCATCAACTTCCAATTTTGGGGGAGAACCAATTTTCAACCTACATCACTTCCATGCTCTCTATCTCAGATCCATCTCCCTTCTTCTACTCTCACCGGTTCTCTCTCTAAACCTCACCATCTTCATCTGCTATGGCTGAATCTGGATTAGAGCTTAGTGGAGCCTTCTTCTCTTCCATGCGCAGCTAATCTTCCACCTTCCTAAGAGGTGCGATCGAACCGAAGCCTTTATACTGACAGGGGAGTCTATCTACATCTCTGATCCTCATCCTCAGGTTCATATTCTAGAACTCTATTATCCACGTATGAGTATTCTAATGAACCATGTTTGATATTTTTAGTGCTACCAGAAGCCTCTTGCTTCATTTTCACCTAAAACAAAATAATATAAATTATTTTCAATATTTTGGAATTTTTATCCACATAAAAATGCCAGAAAATGCACTGAAAATACTCACAAATGGATCCTTAATTGTCTCAAAAATTAGTACATTATATATCAAAATAAAGATCTTGATTTTAAGGATTTTTAGAGACAAACCACACCTCAAACGGAGCCCCCACGCGCCTACATGTACCCTAAGAAAAATAAATACTGAGAAATAAAAAAAAATGTTGAAGCCCACACGCTTATAGTTCACACGCCGCCATACGCACCTTCAACAGTAGCACGTGCCGTACCGAAGGCATCCACGTGCCACCCCCTTTCAAATAGGGTGGCCCACGTGTCCGACAGGGGTGCCACGTGGCGGCATGTGCCACATGGCAACTCTAGGCCAAAAATTTTTTTAAATGAAATAAAAAAATCTTGTTTTTTGGACGAGACTGGTTTTAGGCTCGGTACAATCCGGACTAGCCCAACTAGTCCTTTCCACCCCTCCCTTTTTTGTTTTTACATTTTTTTTTGGGAAAGGGCCAAAACGACGCCGTTTTGGCCCTAGAGGTTATCTTCAACCTCCAGCCAGGTCGTCCTAACTTGGCTTCTACAAGCGGGTCAGGTCTGACGGACCTGTCGGACTCAAAAACTTCTCTCCTCCATATCTCCTTCGTTTGATGTCCCAATTTCGCGTACTTTATATCATTTTCTTTGTTTTTTTGGTCCTTTACGCAATAGGATAGGTTTTGAAGCCTAAAAACTTAATTTTAAGCAGACCCAAAAACAAAAAGGGAAACGGCGGAAAACGAAAGCGGTATTAAATGAGTTTCATGGAGGCAGAGAAGCAATCTATCATATCTACTTATAAATATAAGATACAGAACTATTATACTGAAAGTAAAATGAAAGATTTGCATAATATTGTGAAGCAAATCTCATAACCGAACCTTTACTCATGGAGATAAGCATATGGAGCAGTAGAAAAACGTACATGAATCACACAAAAAATACAACTCTGATACCAATAATGGTTTTTGGGCATACCTGGAGTGTTCCACACCTTCAGATAGCCACACGGAGGTCCGGTTACGACGACGAACTTGGATCGGTGTTACACAGAAAATGCACCGGTGGGAGAGGAAGAACACAGAGAATAGCGAAAAGGAGAGGGAGTGGGAGCAGTACAGTTTCTGTTTTCACACTGATGATAATAACCAACCTGCCTCCATATACTGTTTGGCAATAACCGTTCCCTCCTGTCTCAAATTACAATTTTAAACAAAATGGAAAAAATTGCAATTGTCGACCCAAATGTTCTGTTATTTGCATCAGAATCCCAAACTTAATGGGTTTGGGTCTAATCCACTAAGAGTGGACTGACCCATTTTCCTACAGTTTAAAGCATATAATCATAAGTTAGCAACATTATCCTCAAAGAGTCTTTTTCAAAAATAATGAAATCGGATCAGGATCCAACTCAGACAAACAAATTTTACTAATATAACTTGAGCAAGTGTTCGGGTAACAAATTGAAAACAATAGTTTCCTACTCGAATAACTCTATTCGTAACGGTTTACCCAAGTATGTATTTGAGTAAAGTAGCTGAACACTTTATATGCGAATAAAAGACTTTAATAGCTCAATAGTTCGTTTTACTCAGAATTTTTCAGCCAACCAACTTTGAAAACTTTTATAGTATTACTTGAGTATGTAACCAGGTAAGCTATCTTTTGAAAGCATGTTTTAATTGAAATACATTCTGTCACCTAGGAAGGTGTCTGAGTAATAAATTACTCGGTTAAATGTTAGCGTAAAAGACATAATTTCTTGGGCTAAGAAAATGATCTTGAAGCACAGAAAAATTTCGTGCTCGAGTACAAATTCGGATAAGTAGACCTGAAAGAATAGAAGGCGTTACTCGAGTATATGTTCCCGTAAATTGATTTATGATGTAAAATCATCTTGAAAAGACTTAGATTTAAGTTTCAAAAGACTGAAAGGCATTACTCAAGTATGTATTTCAATAAGGCATTAATCGAGCATGTATTTAAGTAAGTTGATTCTTGAAACATATTTCAATGGGACTTTTACTCGAGAACTTCTTCAAGTAACCTTAAGAAAACTTTAAAGAATAGAAACTTAATTACTCAAGTAGATAACCAAGTACGCAAGTTTAACAGGACAAAATGAAAATGAATAGTTAATTGAGTAAACTACGTTTAGCAATCTTTTTTAAAACAAAAGATAATTATTTGAGTAGATGGTTGAGTAAGAAGGTTAAACACTAAAAAGTACAATTACTCGAATAAACCTTCAAAGAAACATTTTTACAGAACCTTTTGACTTGAAATATCTTATTGTCATCTTCAAAACTTTAATTCCAATATTTTCTTTCTTTCTTTTTTTATGATGACAAAATCGAAGAATATAACACTAAGTAAAATTGAAAAGATCATAACACTTAAGGGGTGTTTGGATATAACCAAACCATGGTTTGGAGAATAGTTTCTGGAGAATAGATTCTGGGGAGAATAGATTTTTTGAAGAATAGATTTTTGTGAAAAAGTGATTCTGAGAAGTGAGAGTGTTTGGATAGTTGTTATCCGAAGCACTTTTTACATGTATAAATTACTAAAAAAGGCATAAGTTAATATGATAATTACGGAAAAAATATATTTTATGATATATTTTAATTTGAAGGAATAAAATTGTTAATAATATATTTTTTATTAACATAATTAATAATATATAAGATAATATAATTAATAAATAATTAATATGTATATATATTTATAAGATATAAGATTAAATATATTTATAAAAAATATGTTTAAAAAAAAAAACAAGATACATATCCTATAGGCTCTCACACTCTCTCTTTTTTTTCAAAAGCAAAAAATTTTTGCTTTTCCCAAAACATAGTTTTGGTTTTTTTAAGGGTGTTTGGGTGATTTTTTCCTAAATCATGGTTTGGGTTATCACCCAAACACCCCCTTGGTACCAGAAACATTCAATGAATAGATAAAGTTACTAAAGTATGCCTTGGGCTCCACCTATGTTAAACAACAAAAAGGGCTCTACCCCCGACACAAGTCTTGGTAAGACTGCTCTAGTATGTAAATAACCAACACTACTATAACATATACTTTTTACATTGATATACTACGATGATCAATAGGCAAAACGAAGTTAAAAAAGAAGCAATGACATTGAAATAAATTCAATTTGTTTTCGTCGTTTAAGGATATAATTGACAAAAAATGAATACTCTACATCAGTTCAACAATGAACCAATGCAGGAAATCATTTTTTCTGAAAAAAAAAATTAAACATGACTTTTTTAAACAAAATAAACTTTTCATGTGGTTATGTCTATAATTAACGTTTTTTTGGGGGGGGCATTATTAAATTATTATATTTATTTTTTATTATGTATGTATTTATTTTTTATTATTTATTTTCTAATACGTCATATTGCTTGTATCAATCAGTTATGATTATATCTCCTAAATAAAATAAAATAAATAACACATATTAATGCTATCCACGATTTTCGCTTTGACATGGTTTCTCATATGACATCCAAAGTTTTAATTTTTTTAGGGTTTAAGTTATATTGGAGATTAATAAATAGCAATTAGAATTATTACAGATTTGATTGGTTAAATTGTATTAAGAGGAAATTTATAATGTCAAGTAAAATTAAGTATTAAAAGTATTATTTCAAATAATATGTTATAATTAGTTAAGCAATTTAAAATTTTCATTTGGACAAATAAACAAATTTAGTTAATGATGTTATGAATATAATAATATCTTTGTAGATGTCTATATATCCCCCATTATCTCTAATATCTTTTATAATCTCTAACATCTCCCATTATCTCTACAATTATCCTTTATTATTATGTAATCTGTAGATTTTGTCAAAGATATAAAGTTGTGCCTATAAATAGAGACCATGTTTGAATAGAATGAAAAATACTCCTATTTTCTATTTTCTTTTATTCTCTTCTTTTATTTTTTACTCTTTCTTTAGTTTTATAATACATTATCAGCATGAAACTCTAATCAAAGTATGTATGATATATCTTTAATCTTTGACATAACTTTTTTTTCAATTACATCTTCGGGATAACTTTAGAACATAACATCCTCAATTTATTTATTTTGAGATTTAGTGTCAATTATGATTCAAGACGTATAATTAAAGAATAAAATGATTTATAAAGGGTGTTAAACAAAATAATAATAATGATAATAAACTATTATGCTATGAAAATAATAATAATTATAAATAATAAAATAGGTAATCAAGAAAATAAACATGTGAAGAGATGAGTGAAAAGGGAATATTTTCATAAAATAATTGTTTAAAGTAGATGTTTAAAAAACAAGTTCATTACCGTACTATATTGGTCAGGAAAAAAATTATTATATTATTTTATAATATAAAAATTAAAACCCTAATCCTAAATTTTTCTTTTATAAATTCTTTATTTTTTACTCCTCATCTCTTGTTTTTTGCCGCTGCTCATTCTCCTCACCGCAGGCACTTCTCTCGTTTCTTGCCCTTTCTTCTTGTTCGATCTTCTTTCCCATTGTCTTGTCAAACTTTTGCTTCTCACTTCTTGCCTCCCTATCTTTATTACTACCTCTGGTTCTTAATATAAGACTCTGTTTGATTTTTATGTTGGTCCTAAATATAAGACCTCAATCCATTTTGTCTCTCACATTTACTCAATTTTTTCCAAGATAGTCCTTCTAATAATTATAGTTTTAGCCAATATACTTGATTAGTAAGGATATTTTAGGAAAAACAACATCTATTTATTACAAATAACTAACTTAACTTCTTTTCTTAATTTTCTCAAATTAGTCAACTGGTTCTTATAATTAGGACCGGAGGTAGTACTTTTGTATGTCTTGTCAAGTATGGTGGTCCAGATCTAATTATTTCATCCTAACCCATATTTTTCTTCTTTTGTGCATTTTAGATGATGTGTGTGTATAAATATATTTTTCTCTTCGTGACTCTACCTCTCTCCTCTCTCAATACACAGTATTTGTGCTTATTTTATTACTTTGCGATCCATATTTATTTCCACCGTCTTTCTCATGAGTGAGTATATAAGTGTGTGTGGACGCCCATTTACAGGCGTGATTTTTCCCTGATCCCTTGAGAGCTTTGAAGTAGCTCTAGAATAATTTTAAGTTACATATTGAAAGGTATTTGTGTGTGATTTTATAGATTTTCATTGAGAGCTTTGAAGTAACTCTGTATAATTATCTGTAAGCTAAGGAGTGACAGGAAACTCTGAAATTTTTTCTATATATATATATATATATATATACACACGAATTGTTTCTGGATGTTATTGTTGTTACATATCTTGCAAATTAATTATTTTAGTATGAAATGTATATATCTATGTTTATATAGGATAAATATTGAGTTTCTTAATTAATTTTTTGTAGTATGAAATGTTATTAAATAATATTTATAATAATTAAATATCTTGATGGTTATGATAAATTCAAATATAAAGAATTGTACAATTGATGAAATTGTGTTGGATTTTGATTCTTTTTCTATTGTGGAATAATAGTATATTGGTTGAAATACCTATTATACCGTTACTTGTCATGGCATATGCATTCTGTGATGGGTTGAGATCAAATGGAGATTGATATGTTGATTAATTACCACGTGGTATACCATTATTTAGTGCATAGTTGATGATATTTGTCAGGGGGCCTTCTTCCATGTTTTCCTTTAGCTAGGATTACATTAGAGTTATGGGACATGTGACACCTCCTTAGTTTTGCTCTTTAAGGAGGGGAGCCATAGTCCGGACTTGAGCTTTATACCTTTGGCTAGGTATACCTCAAGTACTGGTGAGCTTGGGACAAGTCTAATTAAATGGATTAGTTTTGGTAGGACTATATGTTAACTTATGGTTTCAGTCAATGGAATAAGTATGGATGTTGATATAAGGAAGGCTGCATAATGCATTTATTGTTGTGAAATGCATGTTGTAAATGAATGCAGATCGATTATGACATTGACTTAATGATGAACATATTTTTACAATCAAAGTACTTAGTATTTATATGACTATATATTTATAAAATTAGTTTCGATATTACATAAATATTTTGATTGTATATGTTAGGAATTTCAGTTGTTACTGAAACGTTAGATTTCATCCCTTCTATTAAGATTTTCTAAGAGGAAACAAAGGAAGGCACTAATGGAGTGAGCCATAAAGGTTCTTTTGTGTTTCTTGAGCATATGTTATGTTATTTTTAGGGAAAATTCCAAAAAAGTGATAGCTGAATTTCAAAATTCCAAATCAGTATTCATTACTACACTCATAAAGAAAATGACTACATTCAAAGAGCAAATGACAACCCATTTTTGTAGTAATTCCTGATTTGGCATTTTGAAATTCAGTAGTCACTTTTTTGGGATTTTCTCTTATTTTTATTTGTCATGACCCTAAGACCTCATCATTTTATTTTCTTATGATGATATCTTAAGGATTTATTTTGAAACTATGACATGCTTTGTTGTTGGAAAATGCTCGTACTTTTTGTTTGGTTTGAACACTAGAAATGCTTATGGGTTATTGACAAAGTACTTTTGTCAATTTCATGAATTATATATTTGAGGTGTTACAGCCTCTATAATTTTTCTAGAGTATCATTTTCTCTATTCAAATGAAAATATCTCGAGTATGATATATATGGTATTTCGGAGTATATGTATATTTATTCAATTTATCTGGATAATCTAAGTCATTATATGGAATTAAAAGAATAATTTATTATTGTTTTAAATATCGGGTTCCATGACTAAGATTGGAGGTTATTACTACTATATATTTTTGCACTACAATTTAATTTTGATATAAATATTACCTTTCAAATTAATTGTGATAGGAAGAATTTGTTTTTATCTATTCCTCAGTGACTTGACGTCATTATTTTCAATGGAACCTAAAATTCCAATCAATATTTTCATACATCCCTCAGTGACCTGGTGTCAACAATTTAGTAAACATGGAGTTTTAATCAATACCTATGATTACATATAGCCAATGCCCAAATTGAGGATTTAAGGGAGTAATGGTTACAATATAGCTAGAACTCATATTCAAGCAAATGGCTATGAATATAGTTATTCCAAGTAAATAACAAAATTTGTTGTAGAGCGTGCCCAAAAGTCCACAATGTCACATCCCAAAAATTTTCACTTAGCTATAAGGGATTAAAAATTGAGATGAGGGTCAATGTAGGAACTAGACGGGGAGATTAAACAACTTTTGATGTAAAACCTCGAGGAGATCCGGGCTGGCATTTTCGTAAGTATCAGTCTAGGAAGGGCAAAATGGAAAAATTTGAGAAAAATTCCAATCCCTAAAAAATGGAAAAGTGGAGAGTAGAGGTTTTGGAAACTCGGTTGAGGCCCAAAAGGTGAAATTTCGGTGAAAATGAATTATTATGGAATTTCCCATAAATAGAGGTTTTTCGGGAAATTACTGGGAAAATGAAGAAAAATAATTATTTTAATGAGTTAAAGGCCTCAATAAATTTGGGAGATTGATGGAAAATTCATCTAAATGTTTATTTGAATTTATAAAATTGGTTTTAGGCTTTGGAAGCTCAAGGATTAATTTTAGGGAATTTATTTTCCCGTAGTGACACTGATAAAGGCCTAACCGGGAAAAATTCAAAATAAATACCTAGAGGTGGTGAAAAATTCTGAAAATTTCCAGATCATATTCTCATATTAAAAGGTGAATTATCATGGAGAGAAAGGAATTTTTGGATGTCTGCAAAAAATTATGAAATGTTACTAGTGAATAGTAACTGATAAAGTTTCTAATTGGTTTGAGATAGTGATTTGGTTTGTAGGCCATCTTTTTGGGCCAACCCAAACCATTTGTGGGGCCCACAATGAACTTATTAAAGGCCCAATTTCGTGCACTTTCCAGATTCCACCATTTTATTAAATAAAATGTGAAATTAAGGGATATTTTTGTGGAAAAATCTAGAGAAATGCCACTTGTTCAAATCTGAATATTTTCCACACTTGATGGCTGCCACATAACCCCATTGAGCTGTCCCAATTCATGCAAATCAGGAGGGAGAGGGCAGATGGAATTTTTCTATAAATACCCCTTGAAAATACATGAAAAATGTTAGAAAATTGGGAAAAATAAGGGAAAACTTTGCCACTATTCATCCAGCCACACTTGCACGAAATTTTGAGGTGTTTTAGGCAAGAAATCATCCAACCTACTTTAAGGAAACACTAAGGTATGTCCAAGCATCAATATCCCTAAGTTTTACATTGATTAAACAAGGATTTTTGCTTGGAAAAATGCTGGAAAAATCTGAAAATTTCGGTTGAGATATGTGATGCTTAGGGAAGGATAGAAACCTTAATAATCAAGTGGGATAAGCAAGATTAAGTGGTGTATGGATTGATTTTTTTGGAAGAAAGCCAAGTTAGGGTTTTGGTTCTTCATTTTTTGTCTTGCACTGTTCATGCAGAAGCAATTTGAGTTTGCTTGATTTGATGATTCCAATGGCTTTAAAACATGTTTTTGTGTAGGGATTTAATTTTGGAAGATGTTTAAAATCATTGGAATCAAAAATAGAATTTTTGGAAGCATATAGCCCCCTATTCGGCCAAGTGAGGATAATGGGGAAGGAGTTTGAATTTTAAAAATATGATTGCACCATTGGATTCCTCATGAAAAATTGTGTAGGGTTGGGTCATGAGAAGTTTGATCCTAAAGGAGGAATCATTTTGTTGAAAATCAAAGAAAAAGGGGGGAATTGTTAAGTTAATGTTAAAGTGTTAGAATTAAGTTGTTTTGTGATTAATATGGCCTATGTTTATGCTTGGTTTAATAGGCATTAAGAGGAGGAATTAAGGAGAAGCATTGCTCCTTGGAGGAATTAAGTGGACAAGCTTTGCAAAGGTAGCTTTGAATTATAATTTGATTGTTTATCTTGCTTGTTTGTTGTGATTTGTTGTTAATTGGATTTGGAGGAACTTTGTGGTGATCTTGACTGTTTGATTGACATTGGTTATGCTTTGGCCAAATGCTTTGTGGTATGTCAATGTGGATGATATGATGTTCCTCTCCTTGCCTGGTAGTTGGCATGAATTCCTATGAGTTGGGAGTGATTTGGATTGCATGAACATGTCACAATTGAACTTGCATTGATTTACATGATAATTATAATTCTTATGCTACTGGGATTTCTTTGAAATCTCATTCCTCCCATGTCATTCTATGCACTAATTAGGAAATGGACCAAGCATGGATCAAGGCAAGGAATTGGTATTGGAATAGTGGAGCAATATGTAATTAATGTTGTTATGTTATGTTGTGTAAGGAATCATTGAACTTTATGTAATGATGGTATCTAGTTATGGATGATGTTATGATGTGTATTATACCTTATTCTCATGCCCTAATGTTAGAGTTATGCATGATACATTATGGAATGGATGTGGAAAAAGAGAAAGGGGTAATTAGGGGATAGAAATTCCCTAAAAAGTGCCAAACTTGTGGCACATAAAATAATGAGTAATTGTGAGAATATGGGCATGAAATTTGGCAGTCTAATAGATCTCATTTTTAGCTTTAAATCAAGTGGTAATTTATCAAATTTGGAGTTGTGTGCTAAGAGTTATGCCCTTCCAAAGTTGGGCAAAAATACTGGAAATTCGAAAATTTACCAAATTAACAGTACATTTTGACGAATTTCCTGGAATTATTCTGGATGGAATTGGACCTAATTATTATTTTTCCTCCAAATAAATCTTATCCAGATTCGCGTGAAAATTGGAACCACTTCGTTTCGATTTTTCTAGATTTAGTTATGAATTTTCAAAGTCGGTCCATTTTCGGATGAACAGTGTACGGACAGGATAAACAGTAGAATTCTGAACTTTAAATTTTTCATCCGGAAATGCTGCGAAACACGTTATATTAGTTCTAATTGATGTATAATGAGTTATAAAGAGAGGTGTGACACACAGGATGTGGGAGTAAATTTTTAGAAAGCTCAAATGCTAGTCATTAATGTAAATCTAATTGATACTTATGGTCTACCTGAAGGATTACCATTTGATGTATTATTATGACAAGAGATAGATTTGTCCATATAAATTTGTTCTATCTCCTTGAAATTAAATGGTCATCCAGCATCACATTCATATTATAGCCAAAAGCCATACAACTTTGATTTTCTATATTTTGGCTAGAAAGCATATAGCTTTGAATTCTTAAATGGTCAAATGCCATATAGCTTCGATTTTCTACTTTACATGGCCAAAAACCACACACACACACATATATATATTTGATTTTCTATCTTGAGATTAAATGGCAATGAGTTACATATATAATTTTTTTTATCTTGAAATTAAATGGTCATAAGCTATATATATTGATCTTCTATCTAATTGAATGGCTAGAAATCATATAGTTTTGCTTTTGAAAAGAATCACGTGGTTTGTTTATAAAGGAAAAAGATCATAATTAGACTTTTTGAAGATTAGAAATAATATACCTCAAAAGGCTATTGGTTAAAATATCTATAATATAGCTCAAAAGGCTATTATTTAGAATATCTTATATTACAAGAAACTCTTGACTATAATGAATGATTACATGCTATATTTTTTCACGAGATTCATGTTTCGACACATAAAAGTATGTGAATATGTATTATATCATTACTTTTATTAGGTTTTTTTTTATGTAAAGCTTTAGTTTTATTCTTATGATTATAATAATCTCAATTTGATATCAATTGACTTAAGATGTTCTAAAGCACAATAATAATGTGGCTAGTAGCTATATTAATTCAATATAGCTCCAATTTGTTGAGACGAAATATGGTTTTGTAGTATGGATTCATATTCTTCATATAAAGTACAAGAATTTGCTTTTTCTCATTATTTTATGTTATAGTCATATTTTTCATTTTATTAACTCAAAGTTTAAATGTTTATCTTATTCTTTAATATTTGTCATAATCAATTTGATATATAATAATATTATAATTTTATGTTATTAAAGGGGTCACTTATTAGTTTTTAAATTGTAGGGAAAAAATTGCGCTTATAGACCCCTTTTCTTTTCAGAAAAAATTATGCTTATAAACTCCATTTTTTCCTCCAGCTCCCTTATTATTTAGGAAGAAATTATAATGGGGAAATCACAAATAAAGACCCTTGAATTAGCAAAATCACTCTATGGTCACCTGAATATGCTAAATTACTATGAGGGACCAGGTCTCAAATTGTAATTATGAAATCATGGCCAAATTATCAAAATACCCCTCTTTAATTTTTTTTTTTAAAAAGAAAGCCACTGCCTCACCGGAATCCGGCCACCGGCGCCGGAGCTCCGGCGGCCGCTTCCGGCCACTGTCGACGGCCGGACGCCGGGGTTGGCTGCCGGAGCTCCGGCGCCGGCAGCCGCTTCCGGCGGTCTTCCTTTGTTTTTTTTTTAAAAACTGTTTTTTTTTTAAATTGGGGGGAAGTGAGGTTGGGGGGATTTGATCCCCCAACCTAATGCTTCCCAAAATAAGGAATGACCATTGAGCCAACAAATTTTTGTTAACATTATGATGCAAAAAAAAATATAAGTTAACTCATTTACTCTTGTTCCAGGTGATAACAACAATACATTTGGAAATAACAAGTTCTGATTGTAAAATAACACGTCTAGAATAAAAATTTACAAATATGTTTTTTTTATAACAATAAATTTTGTTGCAGGCAATAACAACAATACATTTAAAAATAACAAGTTCTGATTATAAAATAACAAGTTTGGGATTAAAATTTAACAACACGTTTTTTTTTATAACAACACACTTTATTTCAAGTGATAACAACAATACATTTAAAAATAACAAGTTCTGATTATAAGATAATAAGTTTGGGATTAAAATTTAACAACATGTTTTTTTTATAACAACACACTTTGTTTCAAGTGATAACAACAATACATTTGGAAATAACAAGTTCTGATTATAAAATAACAAGTCTGGAATTAAAATTCAACAGCACCTTTTTTTATAACAATTAATTATTTTATACTTTTGGAAAATAAATTATTTATAACTTATAAAAGTACTTGTAATCTATTTAATTTTCTAAAAAAATAATTTTTATCTCCAATTTATAATCAAAACTTGAAGTATAATTTTTTATAGATTAAAAATACTTTTTTATTGTTCAAATTTATAAATAAAATTTAGGGAAAATGGCAACACACTTTTTTAATTTTTTTTAAAAAATTTTTAATCTATATATCTATACAACTTATTATAAATCAAACTACTTCTTATAAATTATAAATAGTACAATTTATTGTGGATTAAAAGTACTTTTTGACTGCTTAAATTTATAAATGAAATTTATCTCTAATTTATAATTAAAAATATTATTTTATTCTTTAAATATAAAAATATTTTTAATATTTAAAGAATGAAATAATATAAAATTTATACTATGATTAATAAATCAAAAATGCCTTATTATAAATACTTTATAATTTATAAGAAGTAGTTTGATTTATAATGAGTTGTATAGATATACAGATTAAAAAGTATTTTTTTAGAGAAATAAATATATTAAAAATATTTTTTATAAGTTATAAATAATTTATTTTTTAAAAGTATAAAATAATTAATTGTTATAAAAAAACGTGTTGTTAAATTTTAATCCTAGACTTATTATCTTATAATCAGAACTTGTTATTTTTAAATGTATTGTTGTTATCACTTGAAACAAAGTGTATTGTTATAAAAAAAAACGTGTTATTAAATTTTAATCCCAAACTTGTTATTTTATAATCAGAACTTGTTATTTTTAAATGTATTGTTGTTATTACCTGCAACAAAATTTATTGTTATAAGAAAAACATATTGTTAAATTTTTATTCCAGATGTGTTATTTTACAATCAGAACTTGTTATTTCCAAATGTATTGTTGTTATCACCTGGAACAAGAGTAAATAAGTTAACTTATATTTTTTTTTTGCATCATAATGTTAACAAAAATTTGTTGGCTCAATGGTCATTCCTTATTTTGGGAAGCATTAGGTTGGGGGATCAAATCCCCCCAACCTCACTTCCCCCCAATTTAAAAAAAAAACAGTTTCAAAAAAAAAAAACAAAGGAAGACCGCCGGAAGCGGCCGCCGGCGCCGGAGCTCCGGCGGCTGGACCCCAGCGTCCAGCCGCCGACAGTGGCCGGAAGCGGCCGCCGGAGCTCCGGCGCCGGTGGCCGGATTCCGGTGAGGCAGTGGCTTTCTTTTTAAAAAAAAAAATTAAAGAGGGGTATTTTGGTAATTTGGCCATGATTTCATAATTACAATTTGAGACCGGGTCCCTCATAGTAATTTAGCATATTCAGGTGACCATAGAGTGATTTTGCTAATTCGAGGGTCTTTATTTGTGATTTCCCCAATTATAATTAAACGCCCCGTTATTCAATACCATTTATTTTATTCAATATTATCTATGAAGAAGAAAAGATATGAAAAGATTTTATAGAAAGATATCTTTTTATCCCTATAATTAGATTTTGGGGGAAAATGTCAAAAATAAATTGATTATCTTTTATTTGTAATAATTGATTTCTGCTCACAATCTTCTCATAATTTCTTTAGTTCATAATGAATATAATCTGTTTTTTATTTATACGGGTAAGAATATAATAATAAAAATGACAAATTGATTAAGAATTCAAAAGAGTTGGAAGTGTTAGATTTAACTAACACTAAACATTTGCTTAAATCTTGACTTAAGTCAAGAGGTTGTAAATTTGACCCTTCGAGGCGTATGAATTCCTCCCATTGAGTGAAAGATGAAAGGCTAAAGAAGAGTTATATCATAATTTATTATCCCAATTGATGGTTGAGAATGATATTACAATGTGTAAGCTTCTCTCATCGGGTGAAAGATGAAAATATAAGTCTCCAGAAGAGTTATATTATGGTTTATTATACCCATTGATGATTGAGAATAATATTATAATGCATAAGTTTTCTCTTATTAGGTGAAAAATAAAAATACGAATTCTAGAAGAGCTATGTCATAATTAACTATCTCCATTGATAAGTAGAAGTTTATCAATATTTGAGAATAATATTACAATGAACATAAAGTTCATATATTTATTATTTGACATGACTAATTAGACCATTCCGGATCATCATGATGCAAAATATTATGAAAAATGTGCATTGAAATTTATGTGCTACTTGTTCTCAACAGAATTAAAAGAGAGAACATCACTAGTAGTGCTTAAAATTGGATCTATGCATATATATAATGGACCAAGTTTATATATCGGCCTACTGAGACACCATGTGGACCAAATCAATATATTATGAAAGAAAGATGCATCTATAAAATGGTCACATGGGTGATTATGATCAATTTGTAACCTGAAGTTTGTAAATATGTTCAAATAATTACACTGGGTGCGTAAGTAGATAAGTCCTAGATTATACAACCAATATGATTCCCATTGAAGTAGCTATTGATTGTTTCTCAACTTATCAATAATTATGTGCTTAGTAAAAGCCTGCATAAGTAGCTAAATCAAAGCTTATGAGAAAAAAAATTCTGGTTTTAATGTTGGGATTATTGATTTTATATATTTTTGTACATAAATACATTAAGCTAACAGTGTATTGTGAATTCCCCCACTATCATATGCTTTTGGTCTGGAGCTAAACATTTTCTATCTTAAAATATGTAATATTTATTATTCCACCACAATAATACTCATAAATGGATATTAAAAGTAAGTTGGAATCAATGCTAGATAAGAACATCCTTATTCTTTTTTTGTCTCTAAATGAAAACAAATTAATGTTTCTAAATAAAACTTATGGATTTAAGAGACTTACACTACATGTTCCTAATATGAGGGGGAAAAAATACATAGCTAGAAAAAGAAACACATAGAATGTATTTTTACTATCAAATGTAGATATTCAAATATAGTTGTATGAACTAGAAGTTCATGAAGTACTATATTTATAAAATATTACTAATATCTGTCAGATGCAATTACTGGCTTAAATGAGAATTCTTAATTCTCATGTTCCAGCTAAAAGTGCTCCTACTTTTTATAAGACATGATAAAAGTATAAGAGAATGATTAGTTCTAAAAAAAAACAAAAGAAAAAGGAGCAAATGATCATACTAAGGAGGCATGAATTGCAAAAGAGGCTGAGACATAACTATTTGAATCTCAAAGAGGTCTAAATATTTGAAAGCAATAAAAAGATCTCCATATGATATGTCATAAGAGAAAAAGGGACTGACAAAGAACCAAAATTGTTAACAATAATTTTAGTGATTATATCACGTGATCAAATGAGGATTTTATATATAAATCTATCAGGAGAGACAGATAAAAAGATGGTTAGCCAACAAAAAAGAAAAGACGCAATATTATAACAGGGGATTTATGTATCTCTAGCCGAAGCATTTGAAGTGTAATGTTAGTACTATATAAATGGGCATTTGTACAAGAAAAGAGAAATGCAATCTTTTGGTGATTAAAATATTTATATATCTTATCAATCTGATAGTTTGATAATATATGAAAATATTTCATATGTATTTAGAAAATATAGTGACTCACTATATAATGAAATTTTATGTGAATCCTAGAATAATTCAAATCCTTGTCTGAATTCAAAATGATATAATATATAGATATATATGGATCACAATATATGAAAATCTCTTAAAGATTCAAGTTTTCAAAAGCATACAATTGTGTTCATAAGAACACTACTCAATTAAGTTAAATAAGTCTCTATATGGAGGCATATGTGGTATAGCCGATTTAGTAAATATCAGTTAAAGCGATGATATAAAAATATTCCAAATTACCTATGCATGAAAAAAATCTATAAATGGGCTTGTTCTCATTATTATTTATGTTGATGATATAAATAGCACTGAAACTTATGAAAATTTTATAAAAGCATTGAATTGCTTAAGAAAGAATTTGAAATGAAAGTTTTGGGAATAATAAATATGGATAAGTCACATCCATTATGTGGATAATTAAGCCATATCTATTATATGCTTTGATAGCTGTAACATCTTTAAATGTGGACTAAAGATCCATTTATGTTTCTAGAAGGTGATGAATAAATACTTAGTCCAGAAGTACCATATTTTAGTGTCACTAGAATGCATATGTATCACAAAACTCGACATATCATTTGCTAATTAGCATGATATAGTTCTTCACTAGTACAAAAATGATGGAGTGAAGTTAAGAACCTTCTTTGTTACTTTAAAGGTACCACATATGTGATATTATTTTATCTTTTAGTACCCAAGACTAATCTTATTAACTATATAGATAAAGTATTCTTATTTGATTCTCATGTTGAGAGGTCACACAGTATGAATCACATGTGGCTAAACCATAAAGAGATTATTTGTCTCATGACTTTCAGAAGATTGTGAAATTAATATTTAATGTTTTTATCTCACTACAATATATGGAGGGCTTGTTTGTTATATTAGACTCTACAAACTTGAAGATGTTAATTGATGTTGCCCAGAGGGGGAGTTGATATATGCTATACTCTTTTTTCCTTATCTATGGTTTTGTCCTACTGAGTTGTCCTAGCAAGGTTTTTAATAAGACAGCATTGCATAGTGTATCAATGAATGATGTATTCTTTTTCTTCTATTAGATTTTTGTCCCACAGGATTTTTCCTAGTTGAAGTTTTTTTAATGAGGCACGTTTATCTATTTAGGATTGGAGGAGTAATATATTTTGATAGTGAGTATCATGCTGTCACTTGTGCTAGGGGGGACGGAGGTTAATTACCCCGCCTTTCCCACATTAAAAAAGTTCAAATTTATGGTGGGAGTCACATGGACTCCCACTATTCATTAACCCTGCATCCATTTTTCCTCCTCTCTTTTTCATTCTTCTTGTGTTCTATCCTCTCCATCCAGAGAGGAAGTGAGATTGAGAGAGAAATAGAGTGAGAAGAAGAAAAGGGTTGCCTTGGTCTCATCTAAGATATTTTGGTAAGCTATTTATATCCTATTTGGATATTTAGCTTTTCCTTTTTGATTTTTCTTGGTTGGTGACATATGAGAAAAAATTAGGGCTTGATAGATTTCAAATCTTTGAGGCTTGTAGTTCATTATTATGATATAAATAGAGATAGTAGAGTTAAAACAAGAGTCACATGATCTAGATTTTTATGTGAATGGTTGATTTGAGGAAATTTTAAGTTAAAGATTGGCTTGAAATTTTGATCTATATTGTTGGGACTCTCAAATTCGAATTTTATAAATTTTTCTAGTTTATTGGAACTTATATTGATCATTGAATGGACTGGATTTGAGGTTTATTATGGAAGGTGAATATTTATTATTTTTTTGGTGGAAACTTTAACTAGTGGAATTTAGGTATTTTGAATAAATTTGGAAAATAGTTATAATTCAATGATCCTAATGAGTGAGAGATGATTAATGAAAGAAGAAAATTGGACTGTAATGATGATTTGAGGCATGGTTGATATGTGGTTATCTTTTCTAAGAACTAAAGTAAGCAATTTTTTGGAATTTTTTTATTATTGAAAAGAATTATTATTGATATTAACTTTGATAAGTGAATTATAGTTGAGGAATTTTAGGATTTGTGATTTGGAAGTATGATTGGAGTAATAGATGAATTGCTATCATTTTTCCTAAAAGATTTTATGTGAGCCAATTATAGGAGTTTAATTACTAATTATTTATTGTTATGCTAGTTAGCGTTTTATTAATGTGTTATTATAAATTCATAATTTGTATAGTGAACATGGTTGGGCTTGGTGTTAGCGGCAGCTTCTAGAAGAGAGTGAATTGGGCGAGGTATAAAAATTTATCTAAATAAAACAATTGAGCAAATAAAATAGAGGAGATGAGTTAGGAAGGTTTCACCAAAGAATGAAGACACAGAGTTTAAACTAATTCGGTCTTAACCACTTGACCTACATCTTGTCTTTAGAAAGCCTCTGAGATTTCCACTATATCCCTAAGATTAAACAGGCTCTTGGTACCTCAGTATAGTAATTGAATCCTTCAATCACTCCCCCTTACAACTTGTAAGGTTACAATCCCCTCAAGAGTCTACACTTTTGAGTTTTGAGTTACTCTCAAAAATGAGTAAAGAAAGATATATCAAACTCTCTTACAAAGTAGATGAATGATAAACACTGAGTAGATAGTAGCTCGCGTATTCAATTCTTTATTCAATGCTCTTCACGCCTTCTATAGTTGGAGTATTTCAGTTATCCATTAGACTGAAGAGCCTCTAGCCGTTGGAAGATCGCTTGCTTGTGTTCGACAGTTACAACTATAGTTCATCATTAATGCTTCTAACACAGTAGGTTAAGGCTACAATATAACTGTTGTGCTTCATAATTTGCAGAAGTCTTAATTCACAAGTAAGTTTTCTTCTTCAGAAAAATAGGAATGAGTAACAAAAGAAGTGATGATTCTTGAAATTGAAACATCAGTTGGAAAACATGGAATTAATCATCAGATACTAAAAAATAAATTGAACTTACTTGATCGATGTTTTGATCGATAATTCTTTAATCGATCATGTTATCGATCAATTACAAAAGAAATATAGCAGATATATGCATATATCAAGTAAATTATAGATCATTCACTAATATAACAAATGATCGATAAAAGGTCAAATGTAAACATAGTGATCTTCGCAAGTGAAGTATATTTAAATTCTGTGCATGGTTTATTCTTTCAAATTTTTGTTTGCCTTTGTGTCTTTTTAAAAGAGAATTATATGATTGAAGACTAACTGAGAAGAGCTTGAAGATAAAATGAAAATAGGTTTTATGAAAAATCATCGTGAAGAACTATTTCAAGGATGAAATGATGTATTGATCAAATAAATGATCGAAAAACATCTTATCGATCATGTTATTAATTAAGCTACGAGAATGAAAAACCATTTTCAAGCTATGATGATTGAACACTTCTTCGATAAAGGGTTGTTTGAACAAGTGATCGAAAAAGTGCTTCAAAGAAATATTTTCATAGTGATGGATACAGAAGAGTTGATGATCGATTAATTGATCAATTAATAATTAATCGATTAAGTGATCAATAAATAAATGTGAAAAGTTGATTTTAGAAAATATCAAAGACTTTGATCGATCTAGTGACATGATAAAATGATGTAGAGATCATGATGATCGATCATGTTATTGATAAAAGGATGATCGATGAATTGATCGATCATGGACTATGAAAAACCTTATTTTGCAGAGTACTTTCATCGAACACATTATCAAATTAACTAGAAATGTTTTAACACATAAAGTTTGATTAGGTTATCAATAAAAGAATGGTCAATAAAATGAT
Source organism: Neltuma alba (assembly GCF_004799145.2). NCBI lineage: Eukaryota > Viridiplantae > Streptophyta > Magnoliopsida > Fabales > Fabaceae > Neltuma > Neltuma alba. The sequence goes on along the minus strand of NW_021635635.1, from coordinate 18,406 downwards.
CGATAATAAAAGCGCTATCCAACATAGTAAATAAGTCAGGAAAACTTTACTAATTATCTTAGTCTTCATCGATTACCTCTTGATCAATTAGGTGATCGATAATCCTTATATTATACTTGTGGTAATTTATGACTTTTTCTGACAATTTATCAATCAATAAATTATCGATTAAATGATTGATAATTTGCTACAATAACTTACACCTCACCAGTATTATCAATGATCGATCACATATCATGTGATTGATCAACACATAAATTTGAATTATCTAACAAACTATCGATCAAACTTAACATTAATAGAGTCAACAAGAGCTAACTATTATCTGATAAATGATCGATTAACCAGTGATTGAACATTTGATTGATTAACTTGACAATTTCTCAGAGAAACATAAAAGCTCATTTTGTTATCATCAAGACCTTTGAATCTAACATTCTCCCCCTTTTTAATGATGACAAAAAATAGGAAAAAAAAAACTGCTATTTAGGTAATCTAGCATAATTCAAAAGATGAGATTTCAGCAGTTATAAACTGACAGTAGAGAAATTGTACATAAACTAATAAACCAAACTGATAACTCTAATAAACATCAAAATGTATACAGCAGAGTACAATAAGATTAGAAAATCATCAGAATGTCAGAATACATAAACATCAAAATACAAAGAGATTGAAAACAAAAACAAACATAAATCTAGCCTAGGTGTCAGAACCATTCTTCTCCCTTTTTTGGTCAGCATCAATGGAGTAAGTGGAAGGAGAAGAGAATGAAGGTAAGGTAAAAGGGATAAGGAGATGTGGAAGTTGGGAAATAGGATAGAAGGCTTGAGAGATAGGAGGTAGTGGTTGAGGTTGAGTGATTAGAATGATAGCAAGTAAGGTGGTAGGAGGAATGGTTTGGGAAACAGAAGGTGGGACAGATGAGGTGGAAGTAGCAACAGTAGAGTTAGTGTGGGTACAGGTTCAGAGTGTAGAGGGATGATGATGGATGGGAAAGGAGATCCTCAAAATTAAATAAGGTATTGAGAGCTGAAAAATTGTCACAGAGTGAAGTAACCAAGCCTTTAATCTCTTTAAGTTCCTTCTCCACATAATCAAATTTCTAAGACACCTCTCTTTCTAATGTTGCCATGTCCTATCTGTGAAGATCCAAAATAGTATACAATCCCTCAAAATTTTTATCTGAGATTGTTCCATAATCCTTGGCAGTGGCATACGCCCTTTTATTAAATTCTTGCAATTCAGCTTGGAACATATCTCAGATGGTGTTGCCATAAAATGAAGGACCAAAGGTTTGAGAGGGCTATACAGAAGATTGTGCTTCATCTTGACCCCTTAAAGTGCTGGCCAATGGTTGTTTTCCTTTTTCCTTTCTTGCTAGTTTTTGGGAAGATTGAAAGGGCATTGGTATCCTCATTTTGTTGAGTTGATTGATGCCAAAGATAGGAACTTTTTCTTTGACTTCCCGAGGCTCTAAGGGTGTAATGTTATGCACCTGGAGGAAGTATGTGGCTAGTTGAGGATAAGGAATAGGGGTGGATTTTGATTTGTGGAGGGTGACATTCTTCATTTCACTATAAATCAGAGCCCCAATATTAATATCCCCTCCACTAATTATTCTGGCCAATAAAATGTAATTATCCTGATTCAGATGAGAAAAGTTGCTAGATTTGTTTACCATGCTCCTGGAGTAAATATAGTGGATTATTCAGTAATAATCACACATTTGCTTTGGAGGGAAATTTAATTCTCCAAGATATATGTTAGTTTGCATTAGAATCTTGTAAGCCTTTATGTCATTCATGTCAGGTCCTTTGATATGTTCTTAAGTTCCCAAGAGCTCATTTATCTTAGTAGAACTGAGTGTAATGGTCCTGCCTCTGAGTTTTGTAGTCAGACAATTCTTCATCAAATTATCTTGTTCATCATATTCTTCTACTTATTTCATGTTATAGTAGAATCTTTTGATAACCTCAGCGCAATATTCTCCATCAATGCTTAGCCAATTCGAATAGTATCCTAAATGGTCATTTTAAGTCCAGTTTGGTTTTCTCATTATTTTTCAGGCTCTCTAAATCCACAGAAACCACTGGACAAAACCTTTGAGTTGTAAAGTCTACTTTAAATTTGAGCATACTCACATCTTTATCGAAGTTTCCAACAAAAAATTCAGCATCTGATTGAGATGGAGTACCTTGAGCAGGAATTTAGTGGGATGCCCCTTCACTGGTTCTTTGCTTTTTCTGCCTCGGTTACTTAGGGATTGTGATTTGCAAGGCAACATCCACAGCTCTCTGAACTAAGAGTTGGTCATCAGACTCAGTTTCAGATCCTTCAGACACTACAAGCAATTTGGATGTAGACCGAGTTTGCCTTTTGCTCAGTGTTTGTTGAGGAGTGCTCTGACTTTCCCTTATCTTTAATGTTCCACTCCTCTAGGGTTTATCCTTCTTGACCTTCGGTTTGTATTTTGTTTTAATACTTGAAGGGGCTGTCTCTTTAGTGGAATCTCCTTTCTAATTGTTTGTTCTTCGCTGGACCCTTGTTGTTTTGCTTTGGCCATTTTTGGTACAGAATATGATTTTGGAGAGGTGTTTGCTGATTTGTGAGTTTGAAGAGATTGGGAGTAATCAAAAAGACTTGGGAGATATTTTTGAGTGATGAACAGTGAGAGATTTAATAGAATAGTGGATTTTTTACCGTTGTTGAAGAACAAGGGCGACAATTATCGATTTAGGGTTCTGAAAACTGATGAGGGAGTTTCAAAATCTGAATGTTAAAAAGCTGAGAATGATTGATCAAGTTATCGATGAAGTCATGATTGATCAAGTGAGCAATAAATATGAAGAATAAGCAAGAACACCATGAACAATTATCGATCATATTATTAAACAAGTAGTGATCGAACAAGTTATCGATAATTTTGCAATAAAAAGTCATACCTATTTATGTTTATTGATCATGTGATCGATTAACTATTGTTTGATCAAGTGATCGATAAAAGTTACCTCTTTTCTACTTTCACGTTGAATTCCTCTTTCTATTGATCATTTAGGTGTTCCATAATTTGTTGATTGATCAGCTTATCTATAATTTTTCTCCTTGTCATTTCCATCCTGCTTCTATATGCTCTAGTTGATCAATAACTTGAATTTATCGATCAGGTGATTGATAAATTGAGTCATCTTTGAGGCATGATTATCGATACTTTTATCGAACAATCCCTACTCTGTTTACCTTTGTTTTTAGCATCAAAACAGTTTTCTTGCAAAACAAATTTCTGTCCACTCTGATGCTTAAGTCAACTTTCTAATCATCAAAACATTAAATCTAAACACTTAAAACAAGGATGTAGTATAAAACTTCTTACAATTCATTGGGATTTACCATTCCTAATTCTCTTCTAAAGTAATTAATTTCTATTGGTCAAGAGGCTTTGTGAAGATGTCTACTATTTGATATTCAGTGGGAATGAATTCTACCTTTATATCTTTCTTTTAAACATGATCCCGAATGAAGTGATGTCGAACATCAATGTGCTTGGTTTGGGCATGATGAACTGGATTCTTGGATAGACTGATTGTGCTCGTGTTGTCATCCAGGATTGAGATTTCCTTCAATTTAATTCCCAAATCTTGTAATTGCTATGTTAACCATAGAATCTGAGCATAACAGCTAGCAGTGGCAATGTATTTTGATTTTGTAGAGGATACAGCCACAGTGTTTTGTTTCTTACTAGACCATGAAACAAGACATCCTCCCAGAAATTGGCATTGTCCACTGGTGCTTTTTCTGTCTGTTTTGTATCCTCTATGATCAATACTTGAGTATCCTGTTAGATATTCTGCTCCTTTCTTTAGATATCATATTCTCAAATTTGGTGTTCCATTAAGATATCTGAGGATTCTCTTGATGGATTCTTTATGTGATTCCTTAGGAGCTAATTGATATCTAGCACACATTTCTATGCTAAACTAAATGTCAGGTCTGCTTGCTGTGAGGTAGAGTAGTGATCCAATCATTCCTCTGTATTTAGTCAGATTCACATCTTTGCCTTTCTCGTCTGTGTCTAGAGATATGGTTAAACTCATAGGAGTATATACACTCTTTGCATGCTTCAACCCATACTTCTTTAGAAGTTTCTTGAGATACTTTGTCTAAGATATAAAAATCTCATTCTTCTTTTGTTTGATCTGCAACCCCAGGAAGAAATTCAATTCTCCCATCATTGACATTTTGAATTCACCCTACATTAACTTAGCAAACTCTTAGCAGAGATTCTCATTAGTAGTACCGAATATAATATCATCCACATAAATTTGGACAATTAAAATTTTCTTTTGATAAAGAGTGTTGAGTCTACTTTGCCTCGTTCAAAACCTTTATCTATCAAAAAAGTACCAAGTCATTCATACCACACTCTAGGTGCTTGTTTTAAACTATATAAAGCCTTTTTCAATTTGTAAATATGATCAAGAAGATTCGGGTCTTCAAAACCAGGGGGTTGTTCAATAAAAACTTCTTCTACAATGTAACCATTCAAAAATGCACTTTTAACATCTATTTGATATAGTTTAAAATCCTTTATACAGGCAAAGGCTAAGAGTACTCATATGGCTTCCAATCTTGCTACTGTAGTATATGTTTCCTTATAATCAATACCTTCTTCCTGATTGTAGCCTTTTGCCACTAATCTGGCTTTGTTTCTAACAATTTGCATAGATTTATCAAGCTTATTCTTGAATATCTATTTGTTACCTATGACTGGATGGTCATCATGTCGGGGTACCAAGTCCCAAACTTGATTCCTCTCAAATTAGTTCAGCTCTTCCTGCATTGTCGTTATCTAGATTTCATCAGATAGAGCTTCATCGATATTGGTTGGTTCAATATTTGAGATATATGTAGAGAAACACACTTTATTGAATACTTGTCTCTGGGTTTTGACCCCTTCATTGACTTCACCAATGATTTGTTCCAAGGGATGGTTTTTGTTATGTCTTCAAGCTTTAGGTTGTTCTAGATTTTCTTGAGAAAATATTTTATTTGAATCATCTTTATTGTCAACATTTTCTTTAGAAGAAATTTGTTTGAAGACTTGTTTAGATTTAATTTTTCAAAACTTTGAACGATCTTAGCGTTATCATCTAGAGGTTTCAAAATCAACTTAGTTTCAGCAAACATAATATGAATTGATTCTTCAATAGTAAAAGTTCTTTTGTTAAAACTATATGCTTTACTATGGTTATAATAACCTAGAAATAAACCTTCATCAGCTTTAGGATCGAATTTACCAAGGTTTTCTTTGTTGTTGTTGTGGATGTAGCATTTGCTTCCAAAGATCTTTAGATAACCCAAATTCGGTTTTCTTCCTTTATAAAGCTTGTATGGTATCTTCCCAAGTAGTCTTTTGATGTATGCTCTTTTGGATATGTAACATGTTGTACTCATGGCTTTTGTTCAAAACACTTGAGAGATTCTTTTTTCATTTAGCATTGCTCTGGCCATTTCCGTGAGCACTCTATTCTTTCTTTCCACAACTCCATTCTATTGAGGAGTTCTTGGTACTGAGAAGTTATGGTCAATTCTGTGTTCGTCACAGTAGTCAGCAAATTCATTGTTCTCAAATTCTCCTCCATAATCGGTCCTGATTGACACAATAGAAATACCTTTCTCATTTTGTTGTACCTTTTTTAGCAAAAACAATGAATGCACTAAATGTCTCATCTTTGGAGGAAAGAAACAGAGTTCATGTAAATCTTGAATAGTCATCAACTATCACAAGAGTATACAAGTTTCCACCAAAACTCTTGACTCTTGATGGACCAACAAGATCCATGTAAACCATTTAGAGTGGTCTCTCAGTTGAGACTATCTTCTTTGATTTGAACGAAGACTTTGTTTGTTTACCCTTCTGACAAGCATCATAGATAAAGTCATGTTCAAATTGTATTTTAGGTAAACCAATGACTAAATATTTTTCTTTTGTTAATTTTGAAAGCTGATTCATATTAGCATGAGCAAGATGTTTATGCCAAAGCCAACTTTCTTCATTTTTGCTAATACCACAGTTTTCAGAGAGTTTAGAATCAATTTGAATAGTACAGCAGTTACCATCCATTGGAGCTCTTAGCCTTACATTCAATTCTTCCTTCTTGAGTGGCAAGTCATCTTTGCTGATGATTAGACATTATTCTGAATCGAAGATAACTCAATTGTTCTTGTTGGTACTTTGATTAACACTGAACATGTTGTGACATAAACCTTCGACATAGTACACGTCTTCAATTTTTATTCCTTTTTCACTTCCTATTTCTCTAATTCCAGCAATTCTTCTAGATTGATTTCCACTAAAGCTTACTTTGCCACCTTCTTTGGGTTTGAGTGATAAGAATTTGTCAGTATCACCTGTCATGTGTCTGGAGCATCCACTGTCGATGTACCATTTTTTTTGTTCTAGATGCTTTAAAACATACCTATAACAAAAGAATCACGTTTTAAGTACCATACCTTCTTGGGTCCTTTCTGGTTAGTATGGTTTGTCTGAGGTACATAAGTACCTTTGGACACCCATTTTAATGTCCCATAGGTTCCTTTCTTCTTGTGATGACAAGAAGAGGTTGTATGACCCTTATGGTTGTAGTATGAACATAATACAAAAGGATTAAAAGAATAAACAGCATTTTAAAAGAATGTTAGATACGATTGACCACCACTTTTCTTCTTTCCCTTTTTCTTATCTTGAGTAGGATCATATCCTATTCTAGACTTGTCTATCATACAATGTTGAGCTTCTAGAATTCCTTTGAGCATTTCACTACTCTTTGTGAACTTCTTCAGAGTTTTAGTGAGCTCCTCAGTTTTCTTTTTGTTCTGCTCATATTCTGTGCAGATTGGAGGTGTAGTGTCTTTCTGCTTTGCTTGTTGTTCCTCTAGAATCTTTTTTCTTCTTGTTGGAGCTTACTAACTCCTTTGCTATTCTTACTAGCTCAGATTGTAATGCATTATATTCATATTGCAATTCATCATAAGAAGGTTTAGAAATGATTACCTCATTGGTCTCTGAATCTTTGTATTCTTGTGCCACGAGACAAATATAAGCTGTTTCTTCATCATCACTATCTTCTTCTATCTCCCCAGATTGATGTCATGAATGCTTCTTCTTTCTGAACTTCTCTTTCCTTTTGTCTTTGTCCTTCATCTTAGATAGTTAAGGATAATCTGCTTTAATGTGTCCCGGCTTCTTGCATTCAAAGCAAATTATTGGGTCTTTGGGCTCGTTTTGAGATGTGGTCACCTTTCATTTTGATTGAAATTTTCTTTCAGCTTTGTTTCTATAGAACTTTTTAAATCTTCTGACCATGAAACCCATTTCCTCATCCTCCAGATCCTCTTTGTCATCATCTTCACTCTCTTGAGTTTTGAGAGTGATACATTTATGATATTTTTCATTTATCTCCTTATATTTTTTTTCTTACTTTCATACTCTGCCAAACTTCAGAAAAGTACAGCAACTGAGCCAATTGATTCTCCTTTTGTCCTCGATGGTTGTGACCTTCAATTCCCATTCCTTCGTGAGATTGCTCAGTATTTTCCTCACTTAGTCTTCTTAACTATACTTCTTGCCGAGTATAGTGAGGTGATTGATGAGATGTAAGATTCTTACTTCCATATCTCAAATGCTCTCTCCATCCTTCATTCTGAATAATTTGAACTCTATAGTGAGAGTGTTGATTATGTTCTGTTTTATGCCGATTGTTCCCTTGTGAGCAATTTTGAGTGCTTCCCACATCTCCTTCATGATTTCCAAGCTTGAAACTTAGAAGTATTCCTTTTGACTCAATGCACAGGTCAATATGTTGATTGCTTTGTCATTCATCAGAACGAGCCTATTATCTTCTTTGTCGAACTCTCTCAGACTTTTGGGAACTTTTTGGTTATCAACAGTTTTCTTTGGAACATAGTTCCCATGCTTAATGACATCCCATAACCCGTATTCAGTTGCTTTGATAAAAATCTTCATCCTCATTTTCCAGAATGTATAGTTTTCTCTATTGAAGCCTGGTGGTTTTAACGTTAAGCATCCTTTGGGTAGCACAATAACTCCAAAACCTGCCATTGGATCTCTCTTCGGATGGTTAAGTCATACCAAATATTAGTAACAGCTTCACCCAAGAGAGGGGTAAATTAGGTGAGGTATAAAAATTTATCTAAATAAAACAAAGGAGATGAGTTAGTAAGGTTTTATTGAAGAATAAAGACATAGAGTTTATAGTGGTTTGGTCTTAACCACTTGACCTACGTCTAGTCCTCAGAGTGCCTTTGAGATTTCTACTATATCCCCAAGATTAAACAGGCTCTTTGTGCCTTAATACAGTAATTAAATCCTTCAATCACTCCCCTATAAGGTTATAATCCCCTCAAGAGTCCATACTCTTTGAGTTACTCTCAGAAATCAGTAAAGAAAGATATATCAAACTCTCTCATAGAATATATGAATGATAAACACTGAAGTTCAGTAAAACAGAGTATTGGATGCAACAGTAAAATTTTAGTAGATGGTAGCTCATGTAATCAATTCTTTATTCAATGCTCTTCGTACCTTTTATAGTTGGAGTATTTTAGTTATCTGTTAGACTAAAGAGCCTCTAGCCGTTGGAAGATTGCTTACGTGTGTTTGGCAGTTACAACAGTAGTTCATTGTTAATGCTTCTGACATAGTAGTTAAGGCTACAATATAATCGTTATTGATAGAGGAGCATGGCATGATCAAGCATCAAAGGAAGACCAAAACACGGAGCGTGGAGCCCAAGCTAAAAGATTGAAGTCCAATATTCTAAAAGACCCATTACAAGGCATTGCAGGCCCAATGACAAGAGCAAATACCAAATCTATGAAAGAGGCGCTGAATTGTTTGATAAAAGATCTTAAAGAGTTAGAGCCCATTTATTTGGAAGAAGCATCCCTCAATCAGCCCATCAAGGGTCCAAACATGGTGATTACATTGCTAGAAGCCAAACAAGATGATGTACAAGGCCCATGTGCAGTCCAGATTGAAGAATTCACTCAAAATACCATGTGATAAGCATGTGCCTTGGAGGAGGAGCATAAGTGATGTCCAAGAATATTCAAGAAGCATCAAGAAGGCGTCTTTATGTATTAGTTATGGTTTAATTTCCTGTTTTTTAAGTTTCCATTTTTATTTGCATTAAATAAGGCCTTTTGGTCAAAGATTGCATAAGAATATTTTAGGTTAGTTTCCTATTTTTAGATAGCAGCCTTTTTCTTCAAGAAAAGGTAATTTCCTATTTCCTTTAGCCTTAATTGGTGCCAACCAAGATAGTCAATCATCATTAAGGCACATTTATGGCATTTATGACCTAGGGTTTTTTTATTCTAGATTGTTCTTTTGCTGCCTATGTAAGGCTACATTTTTTGTAATTGGGGATCAGATTTGAATGAATGAATTTTAGAGAATTTTATTTCTCTTGAGTGAGCTTTGCTTGCCGCCTCGTATTCTCGTGGGAATACTCGACTGTATCAAGGATTGATCATCCTTGTGGTGTCTCTATGGCTAGGGTTACAAGAGATAGGTTCTCTTAAGGTCCTACCTTTGATCGTTCGTCTAGTTTCCTAACTTGTTTCTAGCCGATCCGTATCCGTACCTTATATCAGTTATGCTTTGTAATCTGCAAAAGTCTTAATCCACAAGTAAGTTTTCTTCTTCAAAATAATAGGAATGAGTAATAGAAGAAGTGATTATTCTTGACATTGAAACATCAGCTGGAAAACATAGAATTAATCATCATATACTAAAAAATAAATTGAACTTACCTGACTGATGTTTTGATCGATAATTTTTTAATCGATCATGTTATCGATCAGAGTGCCTCTGAGATTTTTACTATATCCCCAAGATTAAACGGGATCTTGGTGCCTTAGTACAGTAATTAAATCCCTCAATCACTCCCCCTTAGTACCCGTAAGGTCACAATCCTCTCAAGAGTCCATGCTCTTGAGTTACTCTCAGAAATCAGTAAAGAAAGATATATCAAACTCTCTCATAGAATATATGAATGACAAACACTGAAGTTCAGTAAAACAGAGTATTGAATGCAACAGTAGAATTTTAGCAGATGGTAGCTCGTGTAATCACTTCTTTATTCAACACTCTTCGTACCTTTACAGTTGGAGTATTTCAGTTATCTGTTAGACCGAAGAGCCTCTACCCGTTGGAAGATCGTTTGCATGTGTTTGGCAGTTACAATAGTAGTTCGCCATTAATGCTTTTGACACAGTAGGTTAAGGCTACAATATAACCGTTGTGCTTCATAATCTACAGAAGTCTTAATCCACAAGTAAGTTTTCTTCTTTAAAAAAATAGGAACGAGTAATAGAAGAAGTGATGATTCTTGACATTGAAACATCAGTTGGAAAACATGGAATTAATCATCATATACTAAAAAATAAATTGAACTTACCTGATCGATGTTTTGATTGATAATTCTTTAATGGATCATGTTATCAATTAATTACAAGAGAAATAGATATCACAGATATATGCATATATGGAGTAAATTATAGATTATTCAATGATCGAACAAATGATTGATAAAAGGTGAAATGTAAACGTAGTGATCTTGGCAAGTGAAGTATATTTAAATTCTGTGCGTGGTTTATTTCTTTCAAATTTTTGTTTGCCTTTGTATCTTTTCAAAAGAGAATTATATGATTGAAGAAGGCTGAGAAGAGCTTGAAGATAAAATAAAATAGGTTTTATGAAAAGTCATTGTGAAGAACTATTTCAGAGATGAAATGATGTATTGATTGAATAGATGATTGAAAAACTTTTGATCGATCATATTATCGATTAAGCTATGAAGAGTGAAAAACCATTTTCAAGCTATGATGATCGAACACTTCTTCGATAAAGGGTTGATCGAACAAGTGATCAAAAGTGCCTCAAAGAAATATTTTGCAATGATGGACAAAGAAGAGTTGATGATCAATTAATTGATCGATTGATCGACAAATGAATGTGAAAAGTTTATTTTAGAAAATATCAAAGTAATACTTTGATCGATCAAGTGCCATGACAAGATAATGTAGTAACCATGATGATCGATCATGTTATCGATAAAAGGATGATCGATGAATTAATCGATCATGGACTATGAAAAACCTTATTTTGCACAGAGTACTTTGATAGAACACATTATTAATTAACCAGAAATGTTTTAACACATAAAGTTCAATTAGGTTATCAATAAAAGAATGATCGATAAAGTGATCGATAATAAAAGAGCTATCTGACATAGTAAATAAGTCAGGAAAACTTTACCAGTTATCTGAGTCTTCATCATTTACCTCTTGATCGATTAGGTGATCAATAATCCTTATGTTGTACTCATGGTAATTTATGACTTTTCCTGACAGTTTATCGATCACTAAATTATTGATTAAATGATTGATAATATGCTGCAATAACTTACACCTAACCAGTGTTATCAATGATTGATCACATGATCGATCAACACACAAATTTGAATTATCTAACACATTATCGATCAAACTTAACAGTAATAGAGTCAACAAGATATAATAGTTATCTAACAAATGATCGATTAACCAGTTATCGAACATTTGATTGATTAACTTGATAATTTCTTAAAGAAACATAAAAGCTCATTTTGTTATCATCAAAACCTTAAAATCTAACACTTGGGTCTTGAATCCTCTCAAGTTTGGTTCTTGTGTCAAGAACTTGAGGTAACCACTTTTCAGTTTATCTTGCATTCTTGTCGAGGTCATTATAAGCATATGTTAACATTTTTTAATATATCAATATATGTTATAGTATTACATATATAAAAAGTGTGAAATAAAAATATAAAATTATATTTTGGTAAATTTGTTAGTTAAGTGGGCATGAATTGTTTGTTTTGAAATTATATTGTTGATGCTAAACAATATTAAGTATTGATGAGAATGATTTATAGATATTGGATTTTGTGAGATTGAATTTTTAATATGTTTATTAAATTGTATGGGGTTATGTTGAGATGTGATTGCGGGGGTTTGATTTTTTATACTACGTGGTATAGTCACCACTTGGCCCCTAGTGATTGGCTTCAACATTCTTAGTACCCTCAGTATCATCCTTCCTTTGGCTAGGACATAACACCTTTTCATATTCCAAGAAAAGGAAACCTATGGTCTAATGTGAGCTCTATAACTTTTGGTGAAGTTATATCTCATTATTGAAGAGCTTGGTGTCCTGTTATGCATAAATAGCCCATGAGTTTTGTTAGAGGTTACAAAGAGATTATAAGGATGGTTGATGTAGTTCTATACATGCAAGTTATATCTTGACTTACTATATATTATTTTCTGTAAAGATGTTTGTACTATATGTTATTTGAATTTACTTTTTGCCCACTTAGTTGTCTATTGAATTGAATTGTGGTTATTTGGTCAATTTGACTCATCCCATGGTTATTTATTATTTTTTAGGCAAGGGTTTAGGTATTGGTTCCAATAAGAAGTTACTCGAGACTTGAGTTCCTCGTTCTGTTCTGTATAGCCTCCTTTTGTTTTACATGTTATAATTGATGTATATTAGTAAACTTTAGGACCTTTTGTTATACTTAACACATTTTAAATATTCTGTTGCATAGTGGGACTTGTGCTATCAGACGAAGGCCTTTTTGGAACATATGCTTCAAATGCCCCAACCCATTTATGATTGGTTTTTGTTGTAGTTTTGGAATCCTAGATATTTTTGATGACAGATTTGATACTTATGATAATTAGGTGATTTAGTAATTCCTTGCTGTAGTGACTTATTTGCTATTATGGAAAAGTGGTTAATGGTTATAATCAATATGAAATTTTAATAAGCAGGGTAGACTTCAGTTTGATTGGTTTTGCTTTTTTCTATCATGGTTGATGTCATACCCTATTAATTTTAACCCTAAAAATGGAAAATATAAAATAGACCAAGGGGTTAAGCAATGTAGTATAAAGAAAAGACGGAACAACTTTTGAACTAAGACTGGACTAAGGACCGGACTGCCATTTTAAAATATCCTGTCAAGATAGAACAGAGTAGGACACATAAGTACACATGTAAAAATCTCTATTTTTTATTCAGAATTCCAACCTTCCAATTCTATCCTTCAACAAATTGTATTATTCTACTTAGGTCCTCTCCCTCCTCATTTGACGCCATTTTGATTAGAAAATGGGAGAAAATTTTGCTTCACCAAGCTTATGGTCATTGCACCATATAATCTTATGATATCGGTTAAATTTTTCCTAGATCCTATTAAATTCACTGTCTCCAAAAATTTATTTTCTTATGCTAACAGCTTTCTTTTGATGAGGAGAGATTCTCCAATTTTTTTGAGATTTTATTTTTCCTCCTAACTCCATCAATTAAAATTTTTGAAATTGGCTTTTTGCCAATATAATTGGCTTTAAATAATTTAAAGCTAACCTCTACATCTCTAAAGTCTAGGAATAACTTTAAAATTCATAATAACTTCTCAAATAATTCTTTTAATTTTTTCACAAATTATTGAGGCTACTATATATTTCAAATAATTTAATTTGTCTAATTTTTTCTTAATTAGCCAAAGTTCCATGAAAATACAAAAAATTAAAAAATAAATTATTTGCATGTTATTTTCATCTTTCAGGCCTCAAATACTATTCCAGACCTTTTATTATATTTTCAATTAGGGAGACACCTAAGAGGGCTAGGTGGCATGATCTTAAGGGAGAAGAGGTAAGATGAAGCCATGTGTGATGTGGTGAAAGTAAATAGTAACTTTGGTTACCATATGGTAAGTGTAAAAGGACAAGTTTATATATATCACTTCCTCTTCTCTTTAGTCACCTTTTTGGCCAATCTTGGAGATAGGAGGAACGGAATATTTTAGCCAAGGAAGAAGAAGGGAGGAGGAAAGAAGAACAAGGCAAACCAAGGTAGTTTTAAGTCCTAAATTAAGGTAAAAGCTTGGCTGTCTTGCCTAGTCCATGATATTCTATAGATTGATGGTTTTAAACATGGTTTTGATAAAGTTTGACGGTTGGAAACTTTGAGTATGACTGCTATACAATTGCCTCTTAATAGAATATGATTGGTTCTAAGTTTATATATGGAGTAGGGGATAGAAAATGGTTGATTGATGGTAGTTGAATCTTATTATTTGAAAGATTTCAAATTGTATAGTTATGCGATGCTGTTCGGCCAGAGCTAGTTCACCATGCTATGGTTTGATTTTTGCTATTTTGATGCTCTCAATGAGTTTAGAAGGTAAATTTGTGAAGGGATATGTGGACAATATGTGTTTGAAGCATTAAAATTGAAAATGGAACTTTTGAAACCCTAGGGTACCTCTAAGCCAAGATGAAAAATGAAGGAAGGGGTTGGATTTTGATAAATCTAAGTTTATATATGGATTCTAAATGAGAAATCATGTAGAAAAAGCATATGGGAATTATGTTAAGGAAGATGATACTAAAACCCTAAAATAACGGTTAAAGGGTTAGGGTTTAGAGTTAAGTGTTTAATAAGATAATGTAATTGATTTGGAATGTCATTGTTCTTGTTGTTTGATAGGAATTATTGTTGAGCAAGAGAGAGCTCAAGGACAAGAGCAAGAGGTCGTGTGATCAAGAGTATTAAGAGGTAGCATGAAACTTATAATTTGATGTTAACTTGCTTAGTTTGTTGCTATGTGTAATTTCTTGTTTATCTGCCATGATGTGGTAGAGCTAGATAGATGATAATGTATTTAACTCCTTGTATTTTATGCCTTGGTTATATGTATTGTTGATTTGATTCTTGGAATGCTATATCGCTCCCTTTCTATGGCATGAATGTGGATTGATATCTTGTGAAACACATGTAGCATACCTTGCTTGATTAACACTATGATTGTGGCTCTTTGCTACTGAGATTTTTATGAAATCTCACCCTTCTTTATGCTTAAATTAACACCATTAGGGGTCGCAAGTGCTCAAGAAAAAGGTAAGGAAGTGGCCCTAGTTTGAGGAATGGTTTGATGTGCTTATATGAAATTGTGAAAAATGTTACAATGTTGTGATAATTATAATTTTTGATGATTTGATGACTATTTGATAGTGTCTAACACAAGTGGAGAATGGATTTTAAATAGTGAGTCATGGCAAAGCATGTCTTGGATTGATATGATAGAATTATTTCAAGTTGACATTTTAAAAGGATGAATTTGACTTAAAATAGACCAATATAAACTTCACATGATTCTAAGAAATGGAGGAATTTGATAATGAAACTTGTTAGATGAATAGATCTCATTTTTAGTTTTAAAATGAGTAATAGTTTATTAAAATTGGAGTTATGTACAAAAAGTTATGCCCATCTAAAGCTAGGCATAAATTTTGAGAAATTGACCATATAAATAGTGCACATTGACATGAAAACTGGGCACACATGAGTTGGATTCACAACCTAAAAATATATTTTTTCCTTGAAGACCTCTTTATAAGCTTCAAATAGAACTTGGAATCATCTCATTTTGATTTTTTAGAATTAGTTATGATTTTTCAAAATTGGGCTATTTTCAATATTGCAATGAATAATAACCTGAGAAAGTTTATTTTAAATTTTTGAATTTAAAGACTTAATGGGTAGTTCCAATTGTTTCAATTTGATGTGAATAAAGGTTATAAGTTAAGGTGTTAAAATTGACTTTTCAATTATATGATTTATGCTTTTTACCATAGTTATTATTTACTTCTCTGGTCCTATTTATAGGTTAGAGAGAGAAGACATTTTTTGGTTCTGTGTATAGGGCACTAAGAGAAATTTTTACATGAATGTACAAATTTACCCTTTATTTTACTGTGTTGACTTTATTCACGAGATATAATATATATTAAATAGGGATAAAATTGGAAAGTTATTAAATTTTAGATGAGAATTAATAAAGTTTAAGATTTTGTTGATCTATATGAAATATCTTAAAAGTGACTTATAAATAAGATTAGAAGAGTAAAGGTTTTGGGTTAACTCTTTTTCACTGCTGCAGCAGCATTAAAGAGTTAATCACTTGCTTTGGAAAAGTAATGATAGGGGTATTAACAGGGTTGTCACACCTCGGCCCACAATCAATCAAAATTGATGTCGTTTATATTAGTAACCAATGTAGTAACTTTTTTAAATTTAAAAAAAAATATCAAAGCCCAAGGATCATTGTCATGATTGTTCGTTATTTTGAATCCAACATTTTGTTTTTCTCTCCTTGTATTCTCGCCTCAGGCCGAAATACCCCATTTTCTTTGCTTCTTTTTCTCTTGGTTCTATGAGCCCACACCATTGCTGGATGCATCACTACTATTGACTCACTTAAGTCTTACAAAATCATTCTTTCATGCACACAATAGCATCATTGACGTCCTCAAGCTATAAAATAGCTCATTAGATCTGATTTAGATCAAAAGTTCGACACTCTTGGTTGAAATATAAAATACATCACTATTTCTAATTGCATCGCGTGTTTCTTTTCAGATCTAGTTCACTCTGAGATTTAACAGTCATAATCTTCATCTTCTCTGGCAAAAATGCTTTGAAGGCCCAAACCTTACATAAAAAAAATGTTTCAGATATGAAAGTATTCTAACATTTTATATCTTGTACTTTTCTATATGATGCTTCTATGATCATAATGATCAACCTTGTTATTCCTTTTCATTTTGATATTGCGTTTTTGTTAAAAAATACTTTATGTTGGCTAAATTTTAACTAACGTAGATTTCTTTTTTTACCTCACTTCTTCAACTAACATAAATTTTGATCAATTAACAGAAATTTTGAATACAAACTTTCTCGCTTGTATCTGCAACTCTCCAATAACTCATGTAAAAAGCATTTTATTTTTTAATAGATGTAAAAAGTTTTTTCTGTAATAGTACAAAAACTCTAAAAGTTTGATGGTATACATTAATTAGAACAGCGTGAAAAAAAGGAAGAGTAGCCATGGAGACTCAAGCCTCAGGTAACTATCCCCACCACACTATACCCTGAAAAGATTCTAAATAAATGGGTTAGAAGAAAAAAGAAGAGAATTATTATTGAAGTCCTCATCTAATGGAGAAAGCTTGCAAATGAAAAGGCCACACTGGTTTCTTTGTTCAGTCTTCATAAGCAATTTCCAGACTTTCAGGTGCCCAGGGCAAGGATTGTTTCCAGAAGGGGTATTGTTATATAAAATACATAAGATGAATAGGCAATTAGTTAAGTTTGTTATGTGTAACTAGTCATTGAGGGAGTAGGTAGAGATTGGCAATTATAAATAGACTCCCTACATAGTTTGTAATCCTAATAATTAATTATTAGTAAGGTTTAGCTTAGTTTCTTAGTGTTTCTATATCTTTATCTCTAATTATCCTAATCTCACCTTTGTTCGCCTTCTCTCTCCTCTTTCTTCTCTTTTTTCTTCTTCATTTTCCATATCAGAATCATCGAGGAAAGAAGCATGGAGAAGGTAATTTGAAAGAAAGTACAAGAGGTAATAACTCTTTTCCTCTTATTTTTATTATGCATTGGTTAATGAATGTTTGTTTGTGATATTTTGTTATGGTTAATCATGAAAAAATGTAATCTACACTACAAGAATGTTACGTTAGCAGCGGAATATTTCTAGCGGTTCAATAAAACCGCTAGAAATTCTAACCTTTCTAGCGGTTTAAGAAAAACCGCTGCAAATTAGCGACGCTTTGACCATGTAGACGGTGGGGCCCGCATATTTCTAGCGGTTATAGCCTAACCGCTAGAAATTCACAGCTAGAACCTTTCCCGGGTTTTGGCGGGAACTTGGCGCCAAAATTGTAGCGTTTATTTTCTAGCGGTTCAGGCCAACAAACCGCTAGAGACTGATAATTTCTAGTGGTTTCCACTTAAACCGCTAGAAAATATTTAATTTCCCAAGGAGATGTATGATCATTGCATTTCTTTCAATTCTAGCGGTTTCTATAGAAACCGCTAGAAATGGTGTAAATTCCCAAGGTGCCTAAATGCGGTGAGTGACCGTTAGCATTTTGTAGCGGTTTTGTCCAGAACCGCTAAAATTTTCTAGCGGTTATTCCTAGAACCGCTAGAAATTCGCGGCCTATATATACCCCCCCCACTTTCACTTCTTCAGTCGTTCAGGAAGCGAAGCTCTGTTGAATTTTCTCCACAAAATAATCCGAGTTCTGATTCAATTGCAGATCCTTATTTTCAGGTAAAAGTAGTAATTTATTTATAAATAATTTTTATTTTATGTTTTATTTAATTTATTATATTTTGGCTTATAAATAATTTTTCTTTTTATTTATTTATAATAATTACTATTTGTTGTTATTAGGAGGAGTC
>NW_021635634.1:0-44906 GCF_004799145.2 Neltuma alba | reverse complement strand
TTTCTTTGACTTCCCGAGGCTCTAAGGGTGTAATGTTATGCACCTGGAGGAAGTATGTGGCTAGTTGAGGATAAGGAATAGGGGTGGATTTTGATTTGTGGAGGGTGACATTCTTCATTTCACTATAAATCAGAGCCCCAATATTAATATCCCCTCCACTAATTATTCTGGCCAATAAAATGTAATTATCCTGATTCAGATGAGAAAAGTTGCTAGATTTGTTTACCATGCTCCTGGAGTAAATATAGTGGATTATTCAGTAATAATCACACATTTGCTTTGGAGGGAAATTTAATTCTCCAAGATATATGTTAGTTTGCATTAGAATCTTGTAAGCCTTTATGTCATTCATGTCAGGTCCTTTGATATGTTCTTAAGTTCCCAAGAGCTCATTTATCTTAGTAGAACTGAGTGTAATGGTCCTGCCTCTGAGTTTTGTAGTCAGACAATTCTTCATCAAATTATCTTGTTCATCATATTCTTCTACTTATTTCATGTTATAGTAGAATCTTTTGATAACCTCAGCGCAATATTCTCCATCAATGCTTAGCCAATTCGAATAGTATCCTAAATGGTCATTTTAAGTCCAGTTTGGTTTTCTCATTATTTTTCAGGCTCTCTAAATCCACAGAAACCACTGGACAAAACCTTTGAGTTGTAAAGTCTACTTTAAATTTGAGCATACTCACATCTTTATCGAAGTTTCCAACAAAAAATTCAGCATCTGATTGAGATGGAGTACCTTGAGCAGGAATTTAGTGGGATGCCCCTTCACTGGTTCTTTGCTTTTTCTGCCTCGGTTACTTAGGGATTGTGATTTGCAAGGCAACATCCACAGCTCTCTGAACTAAGAGTTGGTCATCAGACTCAGTTTCAGATCCTTCAGACACTACAAGCAATTTGGATGTAGACCGAGTTTGCCTTTTGCTCAGTGTTTGTTGAGGAGTGCTCTGACTTTCCCTTATCTTTAATGTTCCACTCCTCTAGGGTTTATCCTTCTTGACCTTTGGTTTGTATTTTGTTTTAATACTTGAAGGGGCTGTCTCTTTAGTGGAATCTCCTTTCTAATTGTTTGTTCTTCGCTGGACCCTTGTTGTTTTGCTTTGGCCATTTTTGGTACAGAATATGATTTTGGAGAGGTGTTTGCTGATTTGTGAGTTTGAAGAGATTGGGAGTAATCAAAAAGACTTGGGAGATATTTTTGAGTGATGAACAGTGAGAGATTTAATAGAATAGTGGATTTTTTACCGTTGTTGAAGA
Source organism: Neltuma alba (assembly GCF_004799145.2). Lineage (NCBI taxonomy): Eukaryota > Viridiplantae > Streptophyta > Magnoliopsida > Fabales > Fabaceae > Neltuma > Neltuma alba. Next base: position 43,646 of record NW_021635634.1, on the reverse strand, counting down.
ACAAGGGCGACAATTATCGATTTAGGGTTCTGAAAACTGATGAGGGAGTTTCAAAATCTGAATGTTAAAAAGCTGAGAATGATTGATCAAGTTATCGATGAAGTCATGATTGATCAAGTGAGCAATAAATATGAAGAATAAGCAAGAACACCATGAACAATTATCGATCATATTATTAAACAAGTAGTGATCGAACAAGTTATCGATAATTTTGCAATAAAAAGTCATACCTATTTATGTTTATTGATCATGTGATCGATTAACTATTGTTTGATCAAGTGATCGATAAAAGTTACCTCTTTTCTACTTTCACGTTGAATTCCTCTTTCTATTGATCATTTAGGTGTTCCATAATTTGTTGATTGATCAGCTTATCTATAATTTTTCTCCTTGTCATTTCCATCCTGCTTCTATATGCTCTAGTTGATCAATAACTTGAATTTATCGATCAGGTGATTGATAAATTGAGTCATCTTTGAGGCATGATTATCGATACTTTTATCGAACAATCCCTACTCTGTTTACCTTTGTTTTTAGCATCAAAACAGTTTTCTTGCAAAACAAATTTCTGTCCACTCTGATGCTTAAGTCAACTTTCTAATCATCAAAACATTAAATCTAAACACTTAAAACAAGGATGTAGTATAAAACTTCTTACAATTCATTGGGATTTACCATTCCTAATTCTCTTCTAAAGTAATTAATTTCTATTGGTCAAGAGGCTTTGTGAAGATGTCTACTATTTGATATTCAGTGGGAATGAATTCTACCTTTATATCTTTCTTTTAAACATGATCCCGAATGAAGTGATGTCGAACATCAATGTGCTTGGTTTGGGCATGATGAACTGGATTCTTGGATAGACTGATTGTGCTCGTGTTGTCATCCAGGATTGAGATTTCCTTCAATTTAATTCCCAAATCTTGTAATTGCTATGTTAACCATAGAATCTGAGCATAACAGCTAGCAGTGGCAATGTATTTTGATTTTGTAGAGGATACAGCCACAGTGTTTTGTTTCTTACTAGACCATGAAACAAGACATCCTCCCAGAAATTGGCATTGTCCACTGGTGCTTTTTCTGTCTGTTTTGTATCCTCTATGATCAATACTTGAGTATCCTGTTAGATATTCTGCTCCTTTCTTTAGATATCATATTCTCAAATTTGGTGTTCCATTAAGATATCTGAGGATTCTCTTGATGGATTCTTTATGTGATTCCTTAGGAGCTAATTGATATCTAGCACACATTTCTATGCTAAACTAAATGTCAGGTCTGCTTGCTGTGAGGTAGAGTAGTGATCCAATCATTCCTCTGTATTTAGTCAGATTCACATCTTTGCCTTTCTCGTCTGTGTCTAGAGATATGGTTAAACTCATAGGAGTATATACACTCTTTGCATGCTTCAACCCATACTTCTTTAGAAGTTTCTTGAGATACTTTGTCTAAGATATAAAAATCTCATTCTTCTTTTGTTTGATCTGCAACCCCAGGAAGAAATTCAATTCTCCCATCATTGACATTTTGAATTCACCCTACATTAACTTAGCAAACTCTTAGCAGAGATTCTCATTAGTAGTACCGAATATAATATCATCCACATAAATTTGGACAATTAAAATTTTCTTTTGATAAAGAGTGTTGAGTCTACTTTGCCTCGTTCAAAACCTTTATCTATCAAAAAAGTACCAAGTCATTCATACCACACTCTAGGTGCTTGTTTTAAACTATATAAAGCCTTTTTCAATTTGTAAATATGATCAAGAAGATTCGGGTCTTCAAAACCAGGGGGTTGTTCAATAAAAACTTCTTCTACAATGTAACCATTCAAAAATGCACTTTTAACATCTATTTGATATAGTTTAAAATCCTTTATACAGGCAAAGGCTAAGAGTACTCATATGGCTTCCAATCTTGCTACTGTAGTATATGTTTCCTTATAATCAATACCTTCTTCCTGATTGTAGCCTTTTGCCACTAATCTGGCTTTGTTTCTAACAATTTGCATAGATTTATCAAGCTTATTCTTGAATATCTATTTGTTACCTATGACTGGATGGTCATCATGTCGGGGTACCAAGTCCCAAACTTGATTCCTCTCAAATTAGTTCAGCTCTTCCTGCATTGTCGTTATCTAGATTTCATCAGATAGAGCTTCATCGATATTGGTTGGTTCAATATTTGAGATATATGTAGAGAAACACACTTTATTGAATACTTGTCTCTGGGTTTTGACCCCTTCATTGACTTCACCAATGATTTGTTCCAAGGGATGGTTTTTGTTATGTCTTCAAGCTTTAGGTTGTTCTAGATTTTCTTGAGAAAATATTTTATTTGAATCATCTTTATTGTCAACATTTTCTTTAGAAGAAATTTGTTTGAAGACTTGTTTAGATTTAATTTTTCAAAACTTTGAACGATCTTAGCGTTATCATCTAGAGGTTTCAAAATCAACTTAGTTTCAGCAAACATAATATGAATTGATTCTTCAATAGTAAAAGTTCTTTTGTTAAAACTATATGCTTTACTATGGTTATAATAACCTAGAAATAAACCTTCATCAGCTTTAGGATCGAATTTACCAAGGTTTTCTTTGTTGTTGTTGTGGATGTAGCATTTGCTTCCAAAGATCTTTAGATAACCCAAATTCGGTTTTCTTCCTTTATAAAGCTTGTATGGTATCTTCCCAAGTAGTCTTTTGATGTATGCTCTTTTGGATATGTAACATGTTGTACTCATGGCTTTTGTTCAAAACACTTGAGAGATTCTTTTTTCATTTAGCATTGCTCTGGCCATTTCCGTGAGCACTCTATTCTTTCTTTCCACAACTCCATTCTATTGAGGAGTTCTTGGTACTGAGAAGTTATGGTCAATTCTGTGTTCGTCACAGTAGTCAGCAAATTCATTGTTCTCAAATTCTCCTCCATAATCGGTCCTGATTGACACAATAGAAATACCTTTCTCATTTTGTTGTACCTTTTTTAGCAAAAACAATGAATGCACTAAATGTCTCATCTTTGGAGGAAAGAAACAGAGTTCATGTAAATCTTGAATAGTCATCAACTATCACAAGAGTATACAAGTTTCCACCAAAACTCTTGACTCTTGATGGACCAACAAGATCCATGTAAACCATTTAGAGTGGTCTCTCAGTTGAGACTATCTTCTTTGATTTGAACGAAGACTTTGTTTGTTTACCCTTCTGACAAGCATCATAGATAAAGTCATGTTCAAATTGTATTTTAGGTAAACCAATGACTAAATATTTTTCTTTTGTTAATTTTGAAAGCTGATTCATATTAGCATGAGCAAGATGTTTATGCCAAAGCCAACTTTCTTCATTTTTGCTAATACCACAGTTTTCAGAGAGTTTAGAATCAATTTGAATAGTACAGCAGTTACCATCCATTGGAGCTCTTAGCCTTACATTCAATTCTTCCTTCTTGAGTGGCAAGTCATCTTTGCTGATGATTAGACATTATTCTGAATCGAAGATAACTCAATTGTTCTTGTTGGTACTTTGATTAACACTGAACATGTTGTGACATAAACCTTCGACATAGTACACGTCTTCAATTTTTATTCCTTTTTCACTTCCTATTTCTCTAATTCCAGCAATTCTTCTAGATTGATTTCCACTAAAGCTTACTTTGCCACCTTCTTTGGGTTTGAGTGATAAGAATTTGTCAGTATCACCTGTCATGTGTCTGGAGCATCCACTGTCGATGTACCATTTTTTTTGTTCTAGATGCTTTAAAACATACCTATAACAAAAGAATCACGTTTTAAGTACCATACCTTCTTGGGTCCTTTCTGGTTAGTATGGTTTGTCTGAGGTACATAAGTACCTTTGGACACCCATTTTAATGTCCCATAGGTTCCTTTCTTCTTGTGATGACAAGAAGAGGTTGTATGACCCTTATGGTTGTAGTATGAACATAATACAAAAGGATTAAAAGAATAAACAGCATTTTAAAAGAATGTTAGATACGATTGACCACCACTTTTCTTCTTTCCCTTTTTCTTATCTTGAGTAGGATCATATCCTATTCTAGACTTGTCTATCATACAATGTTGAGCTTCTAGAATTCCTTTGAGCATTTCACTGCTCTTTGTGAACTTCTTCAGAGTTTTAGTGAGCTCCTCAGTTTTCTTTTTGTTCTGCTCATATTCTGTGCAGATTGGAGGTGTAGTGTCTTTCTGCTTTGCTTGTTGTTCCTTTAGAATCTTTTTTCTTCTTGTTGGAGCTTACTAACTCCTTTGCTATTCTTACTAGCTCAGATTGTAATGCATTATATTCAGATTGCAATTCATCATAAGAAGGTTTAGAAATGATTACCTCATTGGTCTCTGAATCTTTGTATTCTTGTGCCACGAGACAAATATAAGCTGTTTCTTCATCATCACTATCTTCTTCTATCTCCCCAGATTGATGTCATGAATGCTTCTTCTTTCTGAACTTCTCTTTCCTTTTGTCTTTGTCCTTCATCTTAGATAGTTAAGGATAATCTGCTTTAATGTGTCCCGGCTTCTTGCATTCAAAGCAAATTATTGGGTCTTTGGGCTCGTTTTGAGATGTGGTCACCTTTCATTTTGATTGAAATTTTCTTTCAGCTTTGTTTCTATAGAACTTTTTAAATCTTCTGACCATGAAACCCATTTCCTCATCCTCCAGATCCTCTTTGTCATCATCTTCACTCTCTTGAGTTTTGAGAGTGATACATTTATGATATTTTTCATTTATCTCCTTATATTTTTTTTTCTTACTTTCATACTCTGCCAAACTTCAGAAAAGTACAGCAACTGAGCCAATTGATTCTCCTTTTGTCCTCGATGGTTGTGACCTTCAATTCCCATTCCTTCGTGAGATTGCTCAGTATTTTCCTCACTTAGTCTTCTTAACTATACTTCTTGCCGAGTATAGTGAGGTGATTGATGAGATGTAAGATTCTTACTTCCATATCTCAAATGCTCTCTCCATCCTTCATTCTGAATAATTTGAACTCTATAGTGAGAGTGTTGATTATGTTCTGTTTTATGCCGATTGTTCCCTTGTGAGCAATTTCGAGTGCTTCCCACATCTCCTTCATGATTTCCAAGCTTGAAACTTAGAAGTATTCCTTTTGACTCAATGCACAGTCAATATGTTGATTGCTTTGTCATTCATCAGAACGAGCCTATTATCTTCTTTGTCGAACTCTCTCAGACTTTTGGGAACTTTTTGGTTATCAACAGTTTTCTTTGGAACATAGTTCCCATGCTTAATGACATCCCATAACCCGTATTCAGTTGCTTTGATAAAAATCTTCATCCTCATTTTCCAGAATGTATAGTTTTCTCTATTGAAGCCTGGTGGTTTTAACGTTAAGCATCCTTTGGGTAGCACAATAACTCCAAAACCTGCCATTGGATCTCTCTTCGGATGGTTAAGTCATACCAAATATTAGTAACAGCTTCACCCAAGAGAGGGGTAAATTAGGTGAGGTATAAAAATTTATCTAAATAAAACAAAGGAGATGAGTTAGTAAGGTTTTATTGAAGAATAAAGACATAGAGTTTATAGTGGTTTGGTCTTAACCACTTGACCTACGTCTAGTCCTCAGAGTGCCTTTGAGATTTCTACTATATCCCCAAGATTAAACAGGCTCTTTGTGCCTTAATACAGTAATTAAATCCTTCAATCACTCCCCTGTAAGGTTATAATCCCCTCAAGAGTCCATACTCTTTGAGTTACTCTCAGAAATCAGTAAAGAAAGATATATCAAACTCTCTCATAGAATATATGAATGATAAACACTGAAGTTCAGTAAAACAGAGTATTGGATGCAACAGTAAAATTTTAGTAGATGGTAGCTCGTGTAATCAATGCTCTTCGTACCTTTTATAGTTGGAGTATTTTAGTTATCTGTTAGACTAAAGAGCCTCTAGCCGTTGGAAGATTGCTTACGTGTGTTTGGCAGTTACAACAGTAGTTCATTGTTAATGCTTCTGACATAGTAGTTAAGGCTACAATATAATCGTTATTGATAGAGGAGCATGGCATGATCAAGCATCAAAGGAAGACCAAAACACGGAGCGTGGAGCCCAAGCTAAAAGATTGAAGTCCAATATTCTAAAAACCCATTACAAGGCATTGCAGGCCCAATGACAAGAGCAAATACCAAATCTATGAAAGAGGCGCTGAATTGTTTGATAAAAGATCTTAAAGAGTTAGAGCCCATTTATTTGGAAGAAGCATCCCTCAATCAGCCCATCAAGGGTCCAAACATGGTGATTACATTGCTAGAAGCCAAACAAGATGATGTACAAGGCCCATGTGCAGTCCAGATTGAAGAATTCACTCAAAATACCATGTGATAAGCATGTGCCTTGGAGGAGGAGCATAAGTGATGTCCAAGAATATTCAAGAAGCATCAAGAAGGCGTCTTTATGTATTAGTTATGGTTTAATTTCCTGTTTTTTAAGTTTCCATTTTTATTTGCATTAAATAAGGCCTTTTGGTCAAAGATTGCATAAGAATATTTTAGGTTAGTTTCCTATTTTTAGATAGCAGCCTTTTTCTTCAAGAAAAGGTAATTTCCTATTTCCTTTAGCCTTAATTGGTGCCAACCAAGATAGTCAATCATCATTAAGGCACATTTATGGCATTTATGACCTAGGGTTTTTTGATTCTAGATTGTTCTTTTGCTGCCTATGTAAGGCTACATTTTTTGTAATTGGGGATCAGATTTGAATGAATGAATTTTAGAGAATTTTATTTCTCTTGAGTGAGCTTTGCTTGCCGCCTCGTATTCTCGTGGGAATACTCGACTGTATCAAGGATTGATCATCCTTGTGGTGTCTCTATGGCTGGGGTTATAAGAGATAGGTTCTCTTAAGGTCCTACCTTTGATCGTTCGTCTAGTTTCCTAACTTGTTTCTAGCCGATCCGTATCCGTACCTTATATCAGTTATGCTTTGTAATCTGCAAAAGTCTTAATCCACAAGTAAGTTTTCTTCTTCAAAATAATAGGAATGAGTAATAGAAGAAGTGATTATTCTTGACATTGAAACATCAGCTGGAAAACATAGAATTAATCATCATATACTAAAAAATAAATTGAACTTACCTGACTGATGTTTTGATCGATAATTTTTTAATCGATCATGTTATCGATCAGAGTGCCTCTGAGATTTTTACTATATCCCCAAGATTAAATGGGATCTTGGTGCCTTAGTACAGTAATTAAATCCCTCAATCACTCCCCCTTAGTACCCGTAAGGTCACAATCCTCTCAAGAGTCCATGCTTTTGAGTTACTCTCAAAAATCAGTAAAGAAAGATATATCAAACTCTCTCATAGAATATATGAATGACAAACACTGAAGTTCAGTAAAACAGAGTATTGAATGCAACAGTAGAATTTTAGCAGATGGTAGCTCGTGTAATCACTTCTTTATTCAACACTCTTCGTACCTTTACAGTTGGAGTATTTCAGTTATCTGTTAGACCGAAGAGCCTCTACCCGTTGGAAGATCGTTTGCATGTGTTTGGCAGTTACAATAGTAGTTCGCCATTAATGCTTTTGACACAGTAGGTTAAGGCTACAATATAACCGTTGTGCTTCATAATCTACAGAAGTCTTAATCCACAAGTAAGTTTTCTTCTTTAAAAAAATAGGAACGAGTAATAGAAGAAGTGATGATTCTTGACATTGAAACATCAGTTGGAAAACATGGAATTAATCATCATATACTAAAAAATAAATTGAACTTACCTGATCGATGTTTTGATTGATAATTCTTTAATGGATCATGTTATCAATTAATTACAAGAGAAATAGATATCACAGATATATGCATATATGGAGTAAATTATAGATTATTCAATGATCGAACAAATGATTGATAAAAGGTGAAATGTAAACGTAGTGATCTTGGCAAGTGAAGTATATTTAAATTCTGTGCGTGGTTTATTTCTTTCAAATTTTTGTTTGCCTTTGTATCTTTTCAAAAGAGAATTATATGATTGAAGAAGGCTGAGAAGAGCTTGAAGATAAAATAAAATAGGTTTTATGAAAAGTCATTGTGAAGAACTATTTCAGAGATGAAATGATGTATTGATTGAATAGATGATTGAAAAACTTTTGATCGATCATATTATCGATTAAGCTATGAAGAGTGAAAAACCATTTTCAAGCTATGATGATCGAACACTTCTTCGATAAAGGGTTGATCGAACAAGTGATCAAAAGTGCCTCAAAGAAATATTTTTGCAATGATGGACAAAGAAGAGTTGATGATCAATTAATTGATCGACAAATGAATGTGAAAAGTTTATTTTAGAAAATATCAAAGTAATACTTTGATCGATCAAGTGCCATGACAAGATAATGTAGTAACCATGATGATCGATCATGTTATCGATAAAAGGATGATCGATGAATTAATCGATCATGGACTATGAAAAACCTTATTTTGCACAGAGTACTTTGATAGAACACATTATTAATTAACCAGAAATGTTTTAACACATAAAGTTCAATTAGGTTATCAATAAAAGAATGATCGATAAAGTGATCGATAATAAAAGAGCTATCTGACATAGTAAATAAGTCAGGAAAACTTTACCAGTTATTTGAGTCTTCATCATTTACCTCTTGATCGATTAGGTGATCAATAATCCTTATGTTGTACTCATGGTAATTTATGACTTTTCCTGACAGTTTATCGATCACTAAATTATTGATTAAATGATTGATAATATGCTGCAATAACTTACACCTAACCAGTGTTATCAATGATTGATCACATGATCGATCAACACACAAATTTGAATTATCTAACACATTATCGATCAAACTTAACAGTAATAGAGTCAACAAGATATAATAGTTATCTAACAAATGATCGATTAACCAGTTATCGAACATTTGATTGATTAACTTGATAATTTCTTAAAGAAACATAAAAGCTCATTTTGTTATCATCAAAACCTTAAAATCTAACACTTGGGTCTTGAATCCTCTCAAGTTTGGTTCTTGTGTCAAGAACTTGAGGTAACCACTTTTCAGTTTATCTTGCATTCTTGTCGAGGTCATTATAAGCATATGTTAACATTTTTTAATATATCAATATATGTTATAGTATTACATATATAAAAAGTGTGAAATAAAAATATAAAATTATATTTTGGTAAATTTGTTAGTTAAGTGGGCATGAATTGTTTGTTTTGAAATTATATTGTTGATGCTAAACAATATTAAGTATTGATGAGAATGATTTATAGATATTGGATTTTGTGAGATTGAATTTTTAATATGTTTATTAAATTGTATGGGGTTATGTTGAGATGTGATTGCGGGGGGTTTGATTTTTTATACTACGTGGTATAGTCACCACTTGGCCCCTAGTGATTGGCTTCAACATTCTTAGTACCCTCAGTATCATCCTTCCTTTGGCTAGGACATAACACCTTTTCATATTCCAAGAAAAGGAAACCTATGGTCTAATGTGAGCTCTATAACTTTTGGTGAAGTTATATCTCATTATTGAAGAGCTTGGTGTCCTGTTATGCATAAATAGCCCATGAGTTTTGTTAGAGGTTACAAAGAGATTATAAGGATGGTTGATGTAGTTCTATACATGCAAGTTATATCTTGACTTACTATATATTATTTTCTGTAAAGATGTTTGTACTATATGTTATTTGAATTTACTTTTTGCCCACTTAGTTGTCTATTGAATTGGAATTGTGGTTATTTGGTCAATTTGACTCATCCCATGGTTATTTATTATTTTTTAGGCAAGGGTTTAGGTATTGGTTCCAATAAGAAGTTACTCGAGACTTGAGTTCCTCGTTCTGTTCTGTATAGCCTCCTTTTGTTTTACATGTTATAATTGATGTATATTAGTAAACTTTAGGACCTTTTGTTATACTTAACACATTTTAAATATTCTGTTGCATAGTGGGACTTGTGCTATCAGACGAAGGCCTTTTTGGAACATATGCTTCAAATGCCCCAACCCATTTATGATTGGTTTTTGTTGTAGTTTTGGAATCCTAGATATTTTTGATGACAGATTTGATACTTATGATAATTAGGTGATTTAGTAATTCCTTGCTGTAGTGACTTATTTGCTATTATGGAAAAGTGGTTAATGGTTTATAATCAATATGAAATTTTAATAAGCAGGGTAGACTTCAGTTTGATTGGTTTTGCTTTTTTCTATCATGGTTGATGTCATACCCTATTAATTTTAACCCTAAAAATGGAAAATATAAAATAGACCAAGGGGTTAAGCAATGTAGTATAAAGAAAAGACGGAACAACTTTTGAACTAAGACTGGACTAAGGACCGGACTGCCATTTTTAAAATATCCTGTCAAGATAGAACAGAGTAGGACACATAAGTACACATGTAAAAATCTCTATTTTTTATTCAGAATTCCAACCTTCCAATTCTATCCTTCAACAAATTGTATTATTCTACTTAGGTCCTCTCCCTCCTCATTTGACGCCATTTTGATTAGAAAATGGGAGAAAATTTTGCTTCACCAAGCTTATGGTCATTGCACCATATAATCTTATGATATCGGTTAAATTTTTCCTAGATCCTATTAAATTCACTGTCTCCAAAAATTTATTTTCTTATGCTAACAGCTTTCTTTTGATGAGGAGAGATTCTCCAATTTTTTTGAGATTTTATTTTTCCTCCTAACTCCATCAATTAAAATTTTTGAAATTGGCTTTTTGCCAATATAATTGGCTTTAAATAATTTAAAGCTAACCTCTACATCTCTAAAGTCTAGGAATAACTTTAAAATTCATAATAACTTCTCAAATAATTCTTTTAATTTTTTCACAAATTATTGAGGCTACTATATATTTCAAATAATTTAATTTGTCTAATTTTTTCTTAATTAGCCAAAGTTCCATGAAAATACAAAAAATTAAAAAATAAATTATTTGCATGTTATTTTCATCTTTCAGGCCTCAAATACTATTCCAGACCTTTTATTATATTTTCAATTAGGGAGACACCTAAGAGGGCTAGGTGGCATGATCTTAAGGGAGAAGAGGTAAGATGAAGCCATGTGTGATGTGGTGAAAGTAAATAGTAACTTTGGTTACCATATGGTAAGTGTAAAAGGACAAGTTTATATATATCACTTCCTCTTCTCTTTAGTCACCTTTTTGGCCAATCTTGGAGATAGGAGGAACGGAATATTTTAGCCAAGGAAGAAGAAGGGAGGAGGAAAAGAAGAACAAGGCAAACCAAGGTAGTTTTAAGTCCTAAATTAAGGTAAAAGCTTGGCTGTCTTGCCTAGTCCATGATATTCTATAGATTGATGGTTTTAAACATGGTTTTGATAAAGTTTGACGGTTGGAAACTTTGAGTATGACTGCTATACAAATTGCCTCTTAATAGAATATGATTGGTTCTAAGTTTATATATGGAGTAGGGGATAGAAAATGGTTGATTGATGGTAGTTGAATCTTATTATTTGAAAGATTTCAAATTGTATAGTTATGCGATGCTGTTCGGCCAGAGCTAGTTCACCATGCTATGGTTTGATTTTTGCTATTTTGATGCTCTCAATGAGTTTAGAAGGTAAATTTGTGAAGGGATATGTGGACAATATGTGTTTTGAAGCATTAAAATTGAAAATGGAACTTTTGAAACCCTAGGGTACCTCTAAGCCAAGATGAAAAATGAAGGAAGGGGTTGGATTTTGATAAATCTAAGTTTATATATGGATTCTAAATGAGAAATCATGTAGAAAAAGCATATGGGAATTATGTTAAGGAAGATGATACTAAAACCCTAAAATAACGGTTAAAGGGTTAGGGTTTTAGAGTTAAGTGTTTAATAAGATAATGTAATTGATTTGGAATGTCATTGTTCTTGTTGTTTGATAGGAATTATTGTTGAGCAAGAGAGAGCTCAAGGACAAGAGCAAGAGGTCGTGTGATCAAGAGTATTAAGAGGTAGCATGAAACTTATAATTTGATGTTAACTTGCTTAGTTTGTTGCTATGTGTAATTTCTTGTTTATCTGCCATGATGTGGTAGAGCTAGATAGATGATAATGTATTTAACTCCTTGTATTTTATGCCTTGGTTATATGTATTGTTGATTTGATTCTTGGAATGCTATATCGCTCCCTTTCTATGGCATGAATGTGGATTGATATCTTGTGAAACACATGTAGCATACCTTGCTTGATTAACACTATGATTGTGGCTCTTTGCTACTGAGATTTTTATGAAATCTCACCCTTCTTTATGCTTAAATTAACACCATTAGGGGTCGCAAGTGCTCAAGAAAAAGGTAAGGAAGTGGCCCTAGTTTGAGGAATGGTTTGATGTGCTTATATGAAATTGTGAAAAATGTTACAATGTTGTGATAATTATAATTTTTGATGATTTGATGACTATTTGATAGTGTCTAACACAAGTGGAGAATGGATTTTAAATAGTGAGTCATGGCAAAAGCATGTCTTGGATTGATATGATAGAATTATTTCAAGTTGACATTTTAAAAGGATGAATTTGACTTAAAATAGACCAATATAAACTTCACATGATTCTAAGAAAATGGAGGAATTTGATAATGAAACTTGTTAGATGAATAGATCTCATTTTTAGTTTTAAAATGAGTAATAGTTTATTAAAATTGGAGTTATGTACAAAAAGTTATGCCCATCTAAAGCTAGGCATAAATTTTGAGAAATTGACCATATAAATAGTGCACATTGACATGAAAACTGGGCACACATGAGTTGGATTCACAACCTAAAAATATATTTTTTCCTTGAAGACCTCTTTATAAGCTTCAAATAGAACTTGGAATCATCTCATTTTGATTTTTTAGAATTAGTTATGATTTTTCAAAATTGGGCTAATTTTCAATATTGCAATGAATAATAACCTGAGAAAGTTTATTTTAAAATTTTTGAATTTAAAGACTTAATGGGTAGTTCCAATTGTTTCAATTTGATGTGAATAAAGGTTATAAGTTAAGGTGTTAAAATTGACTTTTCAATTATATGATTTATGCTTTTTACCATAGTTATTATTTACTTCTCTGGTCCTATTTATAGGTTAGAGAGAGAAGACATTTTTTGGTTCTGTGTATAGGGCACTAAGAGAAATTTTTACATGAATGTACAAATTTACCCTTTATTTATTACTGTGTTGACTTTATTCACGAGATATAATATATATTAAATAGGGATAAAATTGGAAAGTTATTAAATTTTAGATGAGAATTAATAAAGTTTAAGATTTTTGTTGATCTATATGAAATATCTTAAAAGTGACTTATAAATAAGATTAGAAGAGTAAAGGTTTTGGGTTAACTCTTTTTCACTGCTGCAGCCATTAAAGAGTTAATCACTTGCTTTGGAAATAAGTAATGATAGGGGTATTAACAGGGTTGTCACACCTCGGCCCACAATCAATCAAAATTGATGTCGTTTATATTAGTAACCAATGTAGTAACTTTTTTAAATTTAAAAAAAAATATCAAAGCCCAAGGATCATTGTCATGATTGTTCGTTATTTTGAATCCAACATTTTGTTTTTCTCTCCTTGTATTCTCGCCTCAGGCCGAAATACCCCATTTTCTTTGCTTCTTTTTCTTCTTGGTTCTATGAGCCCACACCATTGCTGGATGCATCACTACTATTGACTCACTTAAGTCTTACAAAATCATTCTTTCATGCACACAATAGCATCATTGACGTCCTCAAGCTATAAAATAGCTCATTAGATCTGATTTAGATCAAAAGTTCGACACTCTTGGTTGAAATATAAAATACATCACTATTTCTAATTGCATCGCGTGTTTCTTTTTCAGATCTAGTTCACTCTGAGATTTAACAGTCATAATCTTCATCTTCTCTGGCAAAAATGCTTTGAAGGCCCAAACCTTACATAAAAAAAAATGTTTCAGATATGAAAGTATTCTAACATTTTATATCTTGTACTTTTCTATATGATGCTTCTATGATCATAATGATCAACCTTGTTATTCCTTTTCATTTTGATATTGCGTTTTTGTTAAAAAAATACTTTATGTTGGCTAAATTTTAACTAACGTAGATTTCTTTTTTTTACCTCACTTCTTCAACTAACATAAATTTTGATCAATTAACAGAAATTTTGAATACAAACTTTCTCGCTTGTATCTGCAACTCTCCAATAACTCATGTAAAAAGCATTTTATTTTTTAATAGATGTAAAAAGTCTTTTCTGTAATAGTACAAAAACTCTAAAAGTTTGATGGTATACATTAATTAGAACAGCGTGAAAAAAAGGAAGAGTAGCCATGGAGACTCAAGCCTCAGGTAACTATCCCCACCACACTATACCCTGAAAAGATTCTAAATAAATGGGTTAGAAGAAAAAAGAAGAGAATTATTATTGAAGTCCTCATCTAATGGAGAAAGCTTGCAAATGAAAAGGCCACACTGGTTTCTTTGTTCAGTCTTCATAAGCAATTTCCAGACTTTCAGGTGCCCAGGGCAAGGATTGTTTCCAGAAGGGGTATTGTTATATAAAATACATAAGAAGTGAATAGGCAATTAGTTAAGTTTGTTATGTGTAACTAGTCATTGAGGGAGTAGGTAGAGATTGGCAATTATAAATAGACTCTCCCTACATAGTTTGTAATCCTAATAATTAATTATTAGTAAGGTTTAGCTTAGTTTCTTAGTGTTTCTATATCTTTATCTCTAATTATCCTAATCTCACCTTTGTTCGCCTTCTCTCTCCTCTTTCTTTCTCTTTTTTCTTCATTTTCCATATCAGAATCATCGAGGAAAGAAGCATGGAGAAGGTAATTTGAAAGAAAGTACAAGAGGTAATAACTCTTTTCCTCTTATTTTTATTATGCATTGGTTAATGAATGTTTGTTTGTGATATTTTGTTATGGTTAATCATGAAAAAATGTAATCTACACTACAAGAAAATGTTACGTTAGCAGCGGAATATTTCTAGCGGTTCAATAAAACCGCTAGAAATTCTAACCTTTCTAGCGGTTTTAAGAAAAACCGCTGCAAATTAGCGACGCTTTGACCATGTAGACGGTGGGGCCCGCATATTTCTAGCGGTTATAGCCTAACCGCTAGAAATTCACAGCTAGAACCTTTCCCGGGTTTTGGCGGGAACTTGGCGCCAAAATTGTAGCGTTTATTTTCTAGCGGTTCAGGCCAACAAACCGCTAGAGACTGATAATTTCTAGTGGTTTCCACTTAAACCGCTAGAAAATATTTAATTTCCCAAGGAGATGTATGTGATCATTGCAATTTCTAGCGGTTTCTATAGAAACCGCTAGAAATGGTGTAAATTCCCAAGGTGCCTAAATGCGGTGAGTGACCGTTAGCATTTTGTAGCGGTTTTGTCCAGAACCGCTAAAATTTTCTAGCGGTTATTCCTAGAACCGCTAGAAATTCGCGGCCTATATATACCCCCCCCACTTTCACTTCTTCAGTCGTTCAGGAAGCGAAGCTCTGTTGAATTTTCTCCACAAAATATATCCGAGTTCTGATTCAATTGCAGATCCTTATTTTCAGGTAAAAGTAGTAATTTATTTATAAATAATTTTTATTTTATGTTTTATTTAATTTATTATATTTTGGCTTATAAATAATTTTTCTTTTTATTTTATTTATAAATAATTACTATTTGTTGTTATTAGGAGGAGTCGTCGGCCAGGGAAGGAGCCAATTGATCCTGAGAGAGCTGGACCCAGTGAGGATCGTCATGATGCTGGTGAGCCATTCCCCAGCATTCATGACTACGATCTCAGCGAGGAGGATATCCTCAGCTTTATGGAGCAGGATGATATCGAGCGGACTAAGGAGGCTCATTTTACTGGGGATGAACAACCCTATGCTGATGCTGATGCTAATGTTGCTGACGAAGAGGAGGAGGAGGAGCAGGTTCAGGGGAATGAGAATCCCTAGACTGCGCAGCGTCCTGCTCCTAGACGTCAGGCCGGTTTTGAGGTGGAATTTGTGGGTAAGTATTTATTTAACTTTTTTAAATTTGATAAGTATTTAATTTATATAGAAATTGTATTAATTTATTGATATATAATTTATTTCTTAATTAAATTTTACAGACTCTGAAGGGAACAGATCCTATAAGAGGCTGACAGCCAGAGAGCTGTCTATGATGACAAGCGGACGAGTGGTTGTGCTGCTCAATGAGTTGGGCCAACCGACGAACAAAGGTGGCCAGTTGTACAACAAGTACGTGCGCCTCCTTGGTCAGTAATGGACGCTGTTCCCCATCTACGTGTAGGACTGGAAGAAGATCACCTCAGACAAGAAGCAGCAAGGTTGGGAAATGATGAAGGCAATATAAAATTGTTATTTATAATTTTTTTAATTTAAATAAATGATTATATATTTTGTTTTCAAATAATTTAATTGTTTGATTATAATTTTTTATTTATTTAATTTGTTTGTTATTTATAATATTTTTAAAAGTAGTTAAATAAATATATATTTTTATTTAAATCATTTTATTATTTGAAAATAATTTGTTATTGATTTCATTAATTTATTACTTATAATAATTTTAAATTTAGTTGAGTAAAAATATTTTTTCATTTAAATTACTTAAATGTTTAATTATTATTTGTTATTGATATAATTTATATTTTATTTATAATATTTTTAAATTAGTTAAAAACTAAATATTTTTATTGAAATTGCTTAATTGTTTGTTTATAATTTGTTATTTAGTTAATTAATTATTTTAATCATAGAGTAAATTTATTCTGGGGGAGGAGTTGAGGGTTGACACGATCAAGAGGCTTGGGATGGCATAGAAGAACAGGAGGGCCGACCTGTGGAGGGAGAAGAAAGGTGACGGGACGAGGCCCCTGCAGGAGATATTGGCAGATGTACCTGGTGGAGTCCTGGAGCAAGACTGGTTCAGTTACGTCTATTTTAGGATGACGGCTGACCAGATGGTATGATAATATTGTATTAATTATAAATTTCTTTATTTTTTATCCGAATTGACTAATTTAATTTAATTTTTTTACATTTTGCTTCAAGCTCTTTCTAGGAGAAATGCTGAGAGCGTCAGGCATCAGACGATACGTCATAGGACTGGATCCAGGAGCTTTGCGATCACTTATGACGAGATTGTGAGTACTTGAAATAAATTTATTAAGGGTTAAGGTGCAATTTTAACAAAAAAGTTTACCGTAAGGAGCACTGGGCATCATAAAGTTTATTTGGATGCAAAAATATACATGAAGTTGTCAAAAGGGAGCATCTGGCACCATGCCGTTAACGTCCGTCAGTTTACCATTAGAGGGGCTCAGAAAGTCAGTTTTAAGGTGCATTTTTAACAACAAAATTTTCATCAAGGGGCATTAGGCACCATGAAATTTACTTGGGTGTAAAAATATAAATGAACTTTGTAAAAGGAAAAAAATAACAAAATTCTTCAACTTCCATAAATATCCATTAATTTTATTCTTTTCGGTCTCACCAAATGCTATATTTTCTCTCTATAAATTTCCACTTCCAAGCCGATCCATCTTCCTCTCATCATAGTCAACACACACCCACACACTCTCTGTCATGTTGTTTTCTAAGCCTTCAAGCCTTTTATATGTATTTAAGCAAAACACATCTTTCCCTTCTAGGATATGAGGTTTATTACTTGCATCCAAGTACTACCTCCAGTCCTTAATATAGGATGCAATGGACTAATTTGAGAAGATTAAAAATAAATAAATAAATTACTTTAAAATATTATATTTATTGTTTTTTCTCCAAATTAATTTTCTTGGCTTGTAAACTAATATATAATTTAATGATGCATATAAATATTTTAGAGAGATCATGTACTATATGCTATTGCGTCAAATAAATAAAAAATAATATTTAAAGTAATTTATTTATTTATTTTAGTGTCCTCAAATTAGTCTATTGTATCCTATATTAAGGACTGGAGGTAGTACTCGGGTGCAAGTAATGAACCTCATATCCTAGAAGGGAAAGATATGTTTTGCTTAAATACATATAAAAAGGCTTGGAGGCTCAGAAAACGACATGACAGAGAGTGTGTGGGTGTGTGTTGACTATGATGAGAGAAAGATGGATCGACTTGGAAGTGGAAATTTATAGAGAGAAAATATAGCATTTGGTGAGACCGAAAAGAATAAAATTAATGGATGTTTATGGAAGTTGAAGAATTTTGTTATTTTTTTTTCCTTTTACAAAGTTCATTTATTTTTTACACCCAAGTAAATTTCATGGTGCTTAATGCTCCTTGATGCAAACTTTGTTGTTAAAAATGCACCTTAAAACTGACTTTCTGGGTCCCTCTAACGGTAAACTGACAGACATTAACGACATGGTGCCAGATGCTCCCTTTTGACAACTTCATGTATATTTTTGCACCCAAATAAACTTTATGGTGCCCAGTGCTCCTTACGGTAAACTTTTTTGTTAAAATTGCACCTTAACCCATTTATTAAATATGTATATGTATTTAATTTGTAACTAATTATTTCTTTCATTTCATTTACAGAGAGAAAAGATACGGCAGGAGCGGGGATACACGGCCACTTATGGCGAGATGTGGTCGATGGTGTATAGACCTCGAGACGGGTGTGCATCGGATGAGGTTGAGGAGATAGCGGTAAGTAATAAATTAAATATTAATATAATATCACAGTGTAAATATCATTTTATTATAATTAACTTCTTTATATTAATTTTGGTAGGCACGGATGACTCAGGTCAATACCGAGTTGCGTGAGTCTCAGGGGTTTGCCTTGGATCCCACCGCCTCACTTTTAGCGGGCCGTGACCGGCTGTAGCATCCTGGTCGAGTTAGCGGGCTTGGACTTGGACCTACACCGACTAGGTTGTCCCGCTCAAGTGGCGCTGGCCCTTCATATACTGCCGGGAGCTCTCAGGCGAGTGCGAGAGTGAAGCGGTCGGGTTCCTCATCCTCAGAAGAGTTGCGAGAGGAGCTCAGACAAGAGTTAGAGGCCAGCATCGAGGCCAGGGTGGAGGCCAAGATCAAGGAGCGTGATCATCAGTTGTAGGAGCGTGATGCTCAGTTCCAAGCGCAGCTTGACCAGCTCTTAGCAGCTGCTACGGCTATGCGTCATGTGGTGATCCATATGGCTCCAAACATCTCGATTCTTGAGATCCCCGACCTATGCCTGCCACCAGTCCCGCCCCTACCCCCCATCTGCCAGTCCAGTCCCAGCACGTTGAGCGGCCTACCCACCCCCAGTAGGAGGATCCAGCGGAAGACGATCACGATGATGCTGCTTCTGCCTCTCACCCATGATTTATCTTGCTTTCATTGTATAGGATTTTATTAGAATTTTGATTTTATGATTTTATACTCTATTTAGATATTTATTTAAATTTTATATTTATTTGTTTACTTTATTTATTTATTTCTATAATTTTATTTATGTCAAGTATTAATTAATATTGAAATATTTATTAATTTATTACTATATGAACATTAAAATTTATTAAACACGTTAAACATGTTAATTAATTAAAATATTTTTATAAATTAAATATTTCTATAATTATTTATTAATTTAATAAATATTTATAAATGTTAATAATTTGTTAATAATTTTGTTTATATCACGTGTTAATTAATATATTATACTAAAAATGTTATTAATTTATTGCGTAGTATTTAAAATACTTTTGCAATATTTAATATTTAAAAATATTATCATTTCTAGCGGTTAATAAACCGCTACAAAATCAAGGGGGAAAAATTTTCTAGCGGTTATATAACCGCTAGAAAATTCAACCGAAACTCAAATTCCTTAACCACGAGAATGAATTTGTAGCGGTTACAAATCGCTAGAAATTTTATAACCGTTGGAGATTGAATTTCTAGCGGTTATTAAC
This sequence comes from Neltuma alba, assembly GCF_004799145.2. Classification (NCBI taxonomy): domain Eukaryota; kingdom Viridiplantae; phylum Streptophyta; class Magnoliopsida; order Fabales; family Fabaceae; genus Neltuma; species Neltuma alba. The sequence goes on along the minus strand of NW_021635634.1, from coordinate 23,736 downwards.
CGCTGGAAAATGAAAATTTCCGTTAAAACCGCTAGAAATTTCTATCGGTTTGTAACCGCTACAAAAAATTGAAAAAAATTTTAGCGGTTATTAACCGCTGGAAAATGGAAATTTTCGTTAAAACCGCTAGAAATTTCTAGCAGTTTGTAACCGCTACAAAAAACTGAACGTTGCACTCCGTTGGCAACCTCCTTTATAAGCTAAAACACTCCAACTGAATTTCATTTTAACTTCTCTTTGAGCTTCCTGTGTCATATGTTCACGAAATTTGAGCAATATTAGTGATGGATAGGTCGTGGATCAACTTGCACCAGTCGACTCTGCAATACTTGGCTGGTCTAAACTATTTCTTGGATTTTGCTTTTGCCAATGCTGGCGTAAATGGTAAGATTCAGTGTCCCTATCCTAAATGTAATTTCAAGAAGTGGCATCCCAAAGATATTATTAGAGAACATTTAATCTTTAAGCCCTTTCCGCGAGAGTACGTATTTTGGCAACTACATGGGGAACGACCAGATATGGGTGCTAAGTCAGTTCCAGTAGTTTCACGGATGGGAGTTCGAGTGGATGAAGCCGATGCCGTGAATGATGCTGTGCGTGATGCTTCTGGTGTTCACGAAAGCCTGAATCCCAACAAAGATGAAGTAGAGGGACCTCAACCGGAGTTTCTAAGAAACGAAACTGCTCGGGAATTTTTTGATCTCATGACTGAAGCTAACAAGCCTCTTTATTCTGGGTGCACAAAGTATTCGAAGTTGTCATTCTTGGTGAGGCTGTATCATATCAAATGCTTGTGTGGTATGACTGACAAGGCGATGTCCATGTTGTTGGAATTACTGGGAGATGCTTTCCCCCAAGCTGAATTCCCTCCATCTTTTTACGAAGCAAGAAAGATTATTAACAAGCTTGGCTTGAACTATAAGAAGATAGATGCATGCCCAAACGACTGTATGCTATACTGGGGAGATAATGCAAACAAAGAGATTTGTACGAGATGCAAGATGTCACGCTATAAGTCGGTACGAAAAGGCAAAAAGCAAAAGAAGAAACCGGCCAAAATTCTCAGGTACAAATTATTACAGTGTGTTACTTGTTCCATCTCTAAATATTCGATATTTGAAATTCTTAATACAATTGATTATAATGTGTTACTTGTTTAGTATTTAAATATTCGGTATTTTAAATTTTTAATATATTATTTTCTTAGATACTTTCCTTTGAAACCACGGTTGCAAAGAATGTATATGTCATCAAAAATGGCTCAGCACATGAGGTGGCATGCAACTGAGGAAAATCCAGATGGTAGGTTAAGGCACCCACGAGACTCGGAGGCGTGGAAAGCATTTGATACGAAATTTTCAGACTTTGCCAATGATCCTAGAAATGCACGTCTTGCATTGGGAACCGATGGTTTCAATCCCTTCGGAAACATGAGCACAAGTTACAGTATCTGGCTGGTGGTGTTAATTCCATACAATCTACCACTTTGGATGTGCATGAAGCAGAGCTCCTTTTTGCTTTCCATGATCATTCCTGGCAAGAAAGCACCGGGTAATGATATAGACGTATACCTGCAATCGTTGATACACGAATTGATCGACCTATGGATGAATGGTGTTGAGGCATATGACTCACATGACAAGCAACTATTCAATCTCCGTGCAGCCTTGATGTAGACAATAAGTGATTTTCCCGGTTTGGGAATTTTGTCCGGCTGGAACGTGCATACTGGGTTGGCCTGTCCTGAGTGCAATTTTGATTTTGTACCATGTCGCCTTCCACACAGTCGCAAGTAGTGCTTCATAGGACATCGACGGTTCCTTGATTCCAAGCACAGACTTAGATTGCAACAGATTCGCTTTGATGGGAAATAGGAGAAGAGAGATCCTCCTGTTACTTTGTCTGGTACGGATATTTTGTGGCAATTAGAAGATGTTAATGTCGAGTTTGGTAAGAGTATAGATCCCGAACGATTGGGACGACGATCTCGTGGGACATCTGATACGCAACCTATGCAATGGCGGAAGAGAAGCATATTTTTCACTCTTCCTTATTGGGAATCTAACTTGCTACGACACAGTTTGGATGTTATGCACATTGAAAAAAATGTGTGCGATATCAATGAAGCTGGAAAGTCCAAAGACCATCTCGCAACTAGAAAAGATTTACGGACCTGGGGAATTCGTGAAGAGGCTTGGCCTGATGAAAACGACAAGTTTCAACCAACTAAATTCACCTTGACGAAGCAGAACAAGGATATCTTCCTCTCGACATTGAAGAACATAAAAGTACTAGATGGATATTCTAGCAACATCTCAAGGTGTATCAATCTGCAGGCTCGAAAGGTTACTGGGTTGAAAAGTCATGACTCTCATGTTCTTATGCAACAGTTACTTCCATTGGCCTTGAAAAACACACTCCCTTCTGATGTATCAGTGGTTTTGGTAGAATTATGTTAATTTTTCAAGAAGCTGTGTGCGAAGGTCTTGATAGCGGAAGAGCTTGATCAGCTGCAAAATAAAATTATTCTTACACTTTGTCACTTGGAGATGATATTTCCTCCATCATTCTTTACTGTTATGGTTCACTTGATTGTCCACCTTGTTCGAGAAGCAAAGGTTGCTGGCCCAATTCACTATCGATGGATGTACCCTATAGAGAGGTACTAGATTATCTTTTATTCCCGCCTCTTTAAATTTCACATTGTTCTTTCATTTACTCATAATTATTAATGCAATTTTAACTTACAGGTACTTGGAAAAATTAAAATCATATGTTAGGAATAAGGCATGGCCTGAGGGGTCAATAGCAGAAGGTTATTCCGGAGATGAGGTCCTAACTTTCTGTTCAAGGTACTTTGATGACATGGAGACATATTTTAACCGCCCGCGTCGTGTAGATGATTCTCCTCTTGGTCCTTCAACGTCAACTTTATTTCCTCCTGTTGGGAAACCAGTTGGAGAATATGAATTCTTCAGACTCACTCCTACAGAAAAACTCCAGGCACACAGATACGTTTTGATAAATTGCAGTCAAGTTGAACCTTTCATGCAGTAAGTATATCATATAAGCTCACTAGCTTTTACACTTTATATTTGTTTCTCACTGACTCTTCTAACAAATTACACTTTACTGTAGTGAGTTTAGGAGTTACCTCAGGCGTCAGTTATGGGGGCGTGCGCGTTTTGCTGAAATTGATAGAAGAGTCCACAAAGAGTTTCCCAGTTGGTTTACACGTCGAATACGTAATGACAACAGCCCATACACAGATGAATTCAAAGCTCTTTCTCTCGGTCCGTTAGACCATGCATGAAGGTTTACCGCGTATAATGTCAACGGCTTCAAGTTCTGTACGGTTGGACGTGATCAGGGATTGCTCACACAAAACTCTGGAGTTTGCGGGACATTCGGAACGAGATGTTATGCTAGCAGCAGTGATGGCGATATGCGCTTTGGAGGCGTCACTTACTATGGAAAGCTAATTGACATTATTGAGCTGAGTTACCAGCTTTCACCGTGACACTATTCAAGTGCTTCTGGGCAAATATGACAACTTCACGGGGACTCGCTACTGACCATTTGGGCATCACCTCAGTTAATTTCTCTAGACTTATTCATACGGGGGCATCTGAAGATGATGAGCTATATATCCTTGCTTCTGAGGCACACCAGGTTTACTATGTCGAGGACGAGAAACATAAAGACTGGAATATGGTCGTTCACCTCAAGCCACGGGATCTTTATGATATGGGTGATGGTGACATTATTTACGACAGTGAACCCTTCTAACCCTCGAATTTTGAAGACTTTTTTTCTCAAGGAGGTGATAATTTGCCAATTATCAGGTATACGTCTTTTCTTAAATTATTTAAATAATTAACTACTAATTACTAATTTTTTCTAAATACATTATAATTCTAACAAATTTTTTTAAAATGTGTCCTTTCAGGCCGGATGATGATGGAGAATAGCAGCATCCAAAATTATTTTTATTATTAAAAAAAATTTTCCGTCCATAAATGCATATGTATAAATTAAAATTGGTACAGCTTTTTAAAAAATAAAAAATAATAAATTTGTAGCGGTTATGTAACCGCTACAAAATACTAGCGGTTACGTGTACGCTAGAAAATGATTAACAGCTACAAAAAGCAATAAAACGCTACAAAAAAACCGCTACAAATGTGTCGCTGATCTCTATAAATATCATATCTTCTCTACATTCATTTACTCCATCTCTTTTCTTTCCTCTCCTATTCTTCCTCATAATTCTCTCTTTTTTTCTTACTCTCTCATATGGTGGTTTCTTTCTCTTTACTGTATGGGTAAGTGAATTATATTTTATAAGTCATTGTATCTTTTATTTGTTTTTACTTAAAATTTACTAACATATTTATTTCTCCTTTTCTTTCAGACTTTTCCTTCTTCACACTTGTCATGCCCTCCTCAACCTAACACTATAGGTTCAATATTACAAACTATCTCATCTTCAATTCAACTATCTTATTAAATATTCAATTCAATTATCTTATTAAATTAAATTCACTTCTTTCGACACACTCATAATTTAATTACATATTGTTTATTACAAAATTTAAATATATAAAATGTAACACATAACTAATTATACAAATTAACAAAAATTCTTCAACATAATCTATTTAATGGTTTTTAAAATTATAATATTATATTTTCTAATAATGAAAAACCACAAATTCTTTTCTGGCACGGAAAACATTTCTAGCAGTTCCAAACCGCTACAAATATTTCGTGAAATTTAAATTTTGTGCCAAAATTTCTAGCGGTTCAAACCGCTAGAAATTTTTTTGGCGCCATTCCAAAAATTTAATTGCCAAGGAAAATTTGATTTCCCCGAAATTTCTAGCGGTTCTTGAACCGCTAGAAATTTTGGCGCCCTAATGAAAATTTTTAATTCCCGACAAAATGAGATTTGGTTCAGAATTTTTCTAGCGGTTATAAAACCACTAGAATTCTTTTTCCCTTTCAGCATTTTCTAGCGGTTGGTTAACCGCTATAAATTGTCTAGTGTTTTGACCATGCTGTGTAGCGGTTGCCATAACCGCTAGAAATTTTTTCTTGCGCTTGGTTTTCTAGCGGTTTTGTTAACCGCTACAAATGTTATTTGTAGCGGTTAAAACCGCTAGAAATGTCTCACTTTAACTGCTACAATTGACATATTTTTTTTGTAGTGCTACCTGCACAAGTTTATTTACCATTACCATGTGCATTAGTCAATCATTCAGTCCATCATTTACTGCTAGAAAAAAAAATTATCTTTTTAAATAGCCTTATTTAAACCAATCATTACACTTACAGTGTAATAAATGAGGCGGTGAGATTTTCATAAATAACTATATAATTTTTACACTAGGTTAATAAATGTCTATTTTAACTATAATTATTTATAATGGATGGGTTTGCGACCATTATGAATGATGGTTATATACATCAGTTATACTAAAGAATAGGCGTGAAGACATTAATACCTTCAACAAAAAAACTAACGAGACGACATGCTATATCTATCTCTTTTGTTGCCCTAAAGTAACACGTATGAAATCATGTCCTATCACTGTCTATTTAAACTCAAAACTCAATTATTCTTCTCTATCATTTTCTTTGAAAGTCATTGTCTGCCTAATCATCATCATAGTAAAGTGCCAAAAGATGTTGCTTGTGAGTCCTTCCTTTCTGCCGCCTTCTCCACTTCCTCTACTGCCTTCTCCAGTGCCTCTGTTACCTCTCCTATTTCCTCCATTGCCTCCACCTCCATTTAATGAGCTACTCACCAAAATAGTAGCCATTGAGTGGTGTTCGTTTGATGGCCACATGCTACTACTGTAACATCTTTAATTAATATCAAATAACTAACCAATTAGAGGCAAATGGAATTCAAATATCAACTTAAATTTATAAAAATCCAATTCCTCCTAATGATCCAAAGCTTGGCTGAATAGTATGCCCTTGGAATTCAAAATTTTCATTTTGAATTTTAATGCTTCTAAGCTTCATTTCTTAATGTTTTTCCATACCATTTCATCATCTAAACACATTGCAAGTATCAAATTAAATTAAATCCAATCCTAACTCCAATTACTCCTCTTGGCCAAAACCTCACATAAAATTTGGGGTTGTATTTTCTTTCCATAATTCAATCATAACCAATCCATTCCTACTCTTTTTAAGTGTTTAATCTAAGTTTCAAACCCTTGGCTAATTTCTTCCAATTTTTTGAAAATTTAGGCAGCATTTTTCCTTAAGAAATGCTGATCCAATCATCATGAAAATACCATAAAAACAGCCCATAAAAATTCACAGAAGGTTTAGAAGTTTACCTTAGTGACTCCTTGAGTTTTTGTGGATTTTCTCTCCCTAGAATCTCTTGTTCTCTCTCTAAATATCAAGAGCAAAATGGTCTCCCTTAAGCTTCTCTTCTTGGCCAAAAATTATGAGGTGGGAGGGGGTATCTATAGAGTTTTGGCTTAACTCTTAGCCCTTGAAGTTCAATAAAATTACAAAGAGTAGGTGGACAAACCCTAGCCCTCCATTTTTATTCCAAAAATAAAATGAAATAAATGGACAAATCTTAGGCTTCAAGAATGTGATCTTGCCACTTGTCCATATGATGTCATGATGATGATGTCATGCCAAAATCATTTAACCTTAACCTTGATTAACTTCCTCAGTCACCATGATTAACTTTTCTTAATTACCTTCTAGAAACTTTATTTTATTTTTATTTTTATTTAAATATTTTTTCTCTAAATGAGCTACATTAGGAGTGATTCACGGGCCAAATGGGCTGGAAAGTTTTGCAAAAAAAATCACTTCCCTAGGCATCCTTACATTACATGAGTACCGATACAACGCTGGATAAATTTGTCCACTTACCTATCTTAGAAAATTTATCTCAATGCATCATTAGCCATCTCTCAGTGTAGAGAAGTTTGATGATTTTTCTTAGAATTTAATTCCCTCAGAAATTCTATAAATTCTATTTTTAGCGAAATCGGTACTTTACCGACAATGATTCTATTTTAAATATTATTAAAGCTAACATCCTCATCAATTAAAGTAAAAAATAATTTTATAAATTATAATAATACTCTGAGGTATTCTCTCATATTTTTTTAGAATTATTGAGACCTTTAAATATTTTAAATAATTAACTTTGGTTACTATTACTCAGTGTAACCAAAAATTCCTAGGAATATAGAAAATTCTATATTAATTTATTTTTCTTTCAATAATTCCTTTGGGGCCTCAAACACTGTTTCTTGACCCTTAATTTTATTTTACATGATTTTCTAGGCATTTTTGGAAATGTCTAACCTAACTTCCCAATTCAATATTTCTTCAGCTGATATCAATATATATATAAATACTCTTACACCAAGCCATATCCAAAAACAGCTTTGTACTGGCTTTAGAGACGAATTACTATTCACAATCCATACTCATTAAAATAAGCTTATTTCTTGGGCTTCCGTCAAGCTAATCATAATAAATGATACATTGGGCTTTGGGCTACGGCTCACTGTTTTGTACCTTTCTCTTAGTCTCATTTACTATGTTTTCCCTCTTCTCGAGTTTTATCATCCACCTCTCTCTATTATTTTTTCACATGAGGCATTACCTCTCACTTCTTCTTTGCCACAAGTACTCACTTCTAAATTCAAATTTTAAATTTCATCTCCCTCCATCTTTTCACGTCTCCTTTCAGGAGTCTCAATGCCATTTTATCTTATTCAAAATGTTTGTAATCTTCTTTTATTATTCCTTTCATTTCTGCTCTTTCCCCTCCTTCCTCTTATTCTTTTTTCCTTTCGCTGATTTCACTTTTCTTTGTTGTTCGTTGGTTTGTTTTTCTTTGGCCTCTCTTATTAGGTTTTCCAATCATTTCTTGTAACCAGTGTAATCATTTCTTATTAGGTTTTTCTTTGTCCCTTGCAAGCAATTTAAAATTGATGAATGTCTCTACAATGCTGTTTTGTACAATGTCACGCTTGGCATTTGTTGAGAATGCTTGCATACTCCAAAGCTTAGGATCATACTCATCTAACTAGTTAGCATCATTAGGGTCAAGCTATTTTAGTCATTTCATGTGATGGTTGAATTCTTGTCTAGTTATTGCCCTGAATGCATTCTAGAGCTCATCTTTCAAATGCTTTCCTTTATATTTGAGCTTGAAATTAGCATATAAATGCTTAACATAGAACCTATGCTCACATTCCATTGCCTTAAGCACCTCTTGTAACTCTTATAATTTAATTAAATAATATAAATTGATTAATCAATTATTACTAGTAAAAAAATACAATAAATATATTATAAGCATCATACTTTTTGTATATTTGACATCAAGATCCATCCTTTATCCTTTACATGAGCCAATGTCCTCAAATAGCAAATTCATGAACCAATTCTAATTATACTTACACTTAAATTCTATAATGGCATATACTATAGGATATATGTGCTTATTTGCATCTTTTCCAACTATAGGTAAAAGGTGGCATCCAAAGCGACCTTTCAAGAACCAACCATCTATACATGTAATTGGTCTACATGTAATTACAAACCCTTGTTTACATGCACCAAGACACACATATATCTACTTAAATCGAGACCCTTGTGCCTTAACCATCATTGTACTTTTAGGATGAATTTTTATTATTGCTCTACAATATGCATATATCTTAGCACATTGCTTAGCATCACGACCTTCTAACACTTCTAATGCCATGCATTTTGCTCGATAAAGGAAAAATTTTGAAATTTCAACATTATAATTCCTTTGCAATTGACTTGCGAATGCTATTTCACTCTAGTTTTATTATTATTAGTCTCAAATGTGTTCAATATATCTATTTGACAACTAGTCTAGAGTCACCCATTTATTTTCTCTTTAACATCCATAGTTGTGCTCTTTCTAGTGAAATGACTTGATTTAAAATGCATTCCAGCACGAGTCCCTAATACATGTATAACCCATTCATAGTTATGCTTACACATCATGAAACATCCTACCTTTAACCCCTCAGATTACGTGTTTGGAAGCGTTATGGTTCAAGCGGATCAAGAAACAAGCTGACAGATTGAAAATTTGTGGCAAAATTGAAGCTTTTCCCAAACTTTTAGTCCAGGTCGTGAGTTGACACCTCCAAGTCATGACTTGAGTCTACAAAATGTCCGAGTTGCGACTTAGTACTTTTGGGTCATGACTTGAAGTCACAGAGGCTATTTTTGCTTCCAGGTCATGACCTCAACTTCCCAGGTTGTGACCTGGGGTCATAGAGAGCTTTCAGGTACTATTCACTAAGCATTTTTCAGATTATAGGTCTAATTTCTGGAGGGTATAACTCTTAGCACACACATCTGTTTTAATTGATCTACTACTTGTTTTAAAGTTCAGAATGTGTACTTTAATCATGCCAAATTTCATGGGCAGAATCAATCATTTGCCTCACTTCTACTTTACCACTATTTTGTTACTCAATTAGGGATAATTTATCCCCTTGACTTGCACTAACAACTCATGATTAAGTCTTTTCATGCATAATACCATTCTATTCATACATTAACCATTCCTATCCATTATCATAGCCAATTACACAAGTCAACATCATCATTTATCATCACATACCATCAATGGCACATTTACAACATACATTGGTATACAAAGTGTACAACATAATGTAATACATTTCTTAAATTTTTTCCTCTCTTTCTTGCTCTACTTCTTGAATTCTTCTTCCAATCTCTTGTACCTATTATGTTTGGTTAAAGGAGGATGAGATTCAGGAGAATCTCAGTAGCAAATAATAACCACCCAAACATACATGGCAAGCTTGGCATTATTTATAACGTGCTTGCAACTTAACACCTCTATAATATAATGACATGTTTGGAAATCATCATGCATTTATCATAGAACACATAGGCCTATGGCATATTTCAAACACATTCAAATCACAACACATGAGTTCATATAAGATTTCTTCTTACTACCTTTTGCTTCCAACCATTAAGGTTGCTTGCTTAACCACATCCAAACCTTCTCTTGAATGCCTCAAGGTCCTAATCACAGGCACAAGGGTCACATTACTCATTAGGACCAAGAATTACACAACATGGAAGACTTATGTCCTTAAACTTAATCCCTTCTTCATTAATTTATAATGTAGTATTCTAGCTTTGTAAAAATTGTTCTCTTAGGCCAGTCCTACACAATTTTACCCAAGGAATCAAATATGAGCTTAGATTCATTAAAATCTAGCTCCTTTACTTGGATCTGCCACTTAATTTCCAGTTTTGATTCCAATACTTCCAACTTCATTCTTTCATCTTATCCCTACATAATTTTTCATTTTAAACACATTGGAAGCATCAAAATTATCAAAATCACATCCTAGGCACAAGAACCAGGTCTGGACAAAACATTTCCTCAAGTTACACAATCATGAAATTCAATCAATTTCAGCATAAAACCACTTGATTCGTGTTCCTTTCAAGCCTTTGAATATTATTCTAACATCAATTTCATCCTCCCTCACACTTAACAATTTCGTGCAACATGCCCTCTAAGGGTTCCAAGCTTCCAAAAACTATTAAAATCCATAACCAAGCTCAACAACAACAAGGGTAGTGAAAATTACATAAAAAACCATGCACATACCTTGTTTTAGAGCTTGATCTTGCATGGGATCACTTGGCCTTTCTTTCTCCCTTTTCTTTCTCTCTCTAGAAACCATTTTGCCAGAGCTTCCCCAAGGTTTCCTCTAGGTTGGACAAAAATGAGGGTGGGGAGGGGGTATTTATAGAAAACAAGACAAATCTCGGCCGTTGATCTTAAAAATATGTGGCTTGATCTGGATCATCCATTTTCTCTTTTAATCTTATGGTGATAAGTGTCCCATGACATCATGCTTATATCATCAATCCACATGCTTTTAATCCAACTGTACACGTGTTTTGCATCTAATCGTACACGTAATACCTCCTATTCCTATGTGCACTTGTCTCCTCCATATTCCTTCATCATTTTGGCATTAAAATGGAAAGGAAATTAATATAAAATTCGTTCAAAATACAACCCTTAGGTATTCCTCCACCTATCTTGCCATTCTGCACCATATAAGGTACTTTTTCGGGCCTTGATTTACCCGAGACTACTGGGACATGTTTTGGTACCATTTTCTCACCTCAAATAAATCCACATGGCATTATATAACATGCCTAGAGAGGAAGTGATGCTCTTCCCTTGTTCTTCCATTAAAATAATTAAAATAATTAATCATATTTATTTCGGAGTGAACTAGACCAAATCTTTCTACCGGTCTACGACTCCGAGAATCTGTCTCTATGTGCCAATACTATTTATTCATCACAGGGAATTCCTTTAATTTTTCTTAAGTCCAAAGTCAACCTCTAGACCTTTGACTTTGACTTTCCCCATATAGTATATAAATAGGCTTTAAATTCCATTAAAGCCAACCTCTTTGCTTTCTGGGAACAGAATTATTTTTAAAACCTGTGATAATTCCTCAAGTATTTTTTTCCTATTTTGTCTGATTATCTGAGGCATCCCTATACTTTAAATAATTTATTTTTGAAAATATTCCAAATCAGTCAAAATCCTGGAAATTCCATAATTTCCTTCTAGGGGTATTTTTGTCATTTTTAGCCTCATACATGCCTTTGAACCTTATTTCTATTTTTCTAGAATTTTTCTGAAGTGTTCAAGCCTTAACCTACCATTTTCTATTTTCTGGGATTTTCGGGCATAATTTCCTTTTTTGCCCTTACCAGCCTAAAACTTTTGTAAAATTACAATTTTGCCCATAGTTTGGCCTAACCTCAAAATTCACCTCATTGAGGCCTCCAACAAAACGTTTGGCTTATATTTATTTCTATTTCTCATTCTTGGGCCCTCGAGACTTTATCCAAGTCTCTAACTTCCTCTTTTTTCAGTTCTAGAAAACTTTCCCTTTGCGATTTAGTTCTTAGGAATCGCTCTATCCTTCTAGGAAATCTCTGGGATCTCTGTAAAAAAGGGTTTGGTAGCCTACCCATTTCAAACTAGTTTTGGTACTTCTAGGCCCAAAATTTGGGATGTGACACATCACCTTGATTCGTGATGCTTCTTTTTTTATATACTTGAACTCTATACCATTCTCATTGGCATATTGCTTTAATGCACGCTTGTAAATTTTGAAATTTGCAAACTTCATACCATATGAAGATTGATAGGTCTTCTAACATCTGTCTTTTCATTAAACTTATTAGATGATTATCTTTCTATTTGTTGGCCTCTATTATCTAATCCAATTAACTCGCCAACTGATAGCATACCAGGAGGCATTCCATATAGAGGTGCCAAAGCCCAACAAACCATCCAAAATGTTTAATGGATCTCTAGATTGAGAATGCTTCAATGAAGGATGACATGACTCATTGCATAGAGAATGACATGGATACATGCAGAGCTTGATGTGACATGTGAAAGGCCACCTCGAAAGCCATCATGACAAATGGGTCATCAAAGTATGAAAACTTGGACCTTAGGAAAGACAGGAGCATATTCTAAAAGCCCAAAAGGAGCATTTGAAGCCAATTTCCATGTTATTAAAGACCCAATACAATTATATGCGTAATATCCTAATTTTTTATTTTAGAATTTAGAAAAAAATTAAAAATAAAAATAATAATATTTTAGAAAAAAAGGGAAAAGAAGTCAAACTTTCCACCAAAATTCGGTGGAAAGTTGGGGGTTGGGGGTTGGGATTGAATTTCCCCCTAATAAATATGTGGGGGTGTTAAATATACCCCAACATTCAGTTTTCACCCCACGAGAGAAGAAGAGAGAAATAGTGTGTGCGAGAGAGAGAGGAGCAGACCAGTAAAGGAGAGGACAAGCTTTAAAGATAACTTAGGTACATAAAATTACTTTTTTTCATGAAACTTTTGAAACATTCTTCCTTTAACCTCTTAAAGTACGTGTTTGGAAGCGTTACAGTTTAAACAATTTACGAAACAAGCCCGTAGATTAAAAATTTGCGATTAGTTTTCTGGTTACTGTTCACCAGTTAACTTTTAGATTTTTGGTCCAGCTTTGAAAAATCATAACTAATTCTATAAAAATCGTATTGAGGTGCTCTAAAATTCTACTCAAATCTCTTTAAATTCTTTATAGGCAAAAAAAAAAAAACACTAGACTTATCTCAAGTCAACTCTTATAGTTCAATCCATGAAAATCACTGTTCATTTGGTAAATTCTGGAACTTTTAGTTTTCTTAGCTCAACTTTAGAAATTCATATCTCTTAGTATACACATCCAATTGAGGTAATATACCTATCATTTCAAAGCTTGAGGTGTGTATATAATATGTCTACCAAGTCTTATGGCTTAACTCATACATTTGATAGGTCAAACGGGAGCTGGAATTTGACTACTTTAGGACCTACATTTTATCCATTAGACAATTCTTGCTTTAATTCTTTTTAATGTTTTGGCATGTATAGCTTGGGTTTTCTCTTTCCCATTTATTCTTATACATTTCCATTCATGCCATAAATGTTCTAAACCAATACATGACATCTTTGACATTCATATACATAATTTACATAATAGGAGAATTATACATAAATCCTTAGCCAATCGTTAACATTAATAATTCTCCACTTTTTTCTCTTTCCTTCTCATGATCTCCTTCATGCAATCATTGTGCATCGTTGATTGACCTAAATAGTTGGTTAGGTAGGGGTGAGATTTGAGAGAATCTCAGTAGCAAACAATAACCACCCAAACATACATGGTAAACTTGGCATTTATAACATACTTGCAATTTAACATCTTTATAACATAATGACATGTTTGGAAATCATCATCCATTTATCATAAAACACATAGGCCTATGGCATATTTCAAACACATTCATTATCACAACACATGAGTTCATAAAAATCATATAACATAGAAATATGTCATACATGCAAGCAAATACCAAGCACATAAGAGTAAGGTCAAGTTTGCTACCTTGTGTCTTTAAACTTTCTCTTTACTTCCTCTTGCTCCTTTTACTACCAACCCTTAAGGTTACTTACTCAATCATTGCCATTCATCTACTTCAATGTCTCATAACCGTAAATGCATCAATACATCATTTCCATTCATTTATTAGAGTCATGGTAATCAACAACATCAATACTTGGTTTTCTTTGAACTATATTAACTTCTAAATTTTGAGCTTGATTTTCAAATTTTCTAAAATTAATTCCACACGCTATTCCTACATAATTTTGCATTAGAATCCATTTTCAAGCTCAAAATAATCAAAATCAAACTCCTTCCCCATGAACCAGCCTTGATCGAATAGTATGCCTTTAAGGTCCAAAATTTTCATTTTCAATTCTAATGCTTCCAAACTTGTTTTCTCACTTTTACCCCACACAATTTTTCATTTTAAACACATTGAAAGCATTAAAATCATCAAAATCACATCCTAGGAACAAGAACTGGATCTAGCCAAATTACTACTCAAGTTGCACAATCATGGAATTCAACCAATTTTAACATAAAACCGTTTGATTCTCGTTCTTTTCAAGCCTTTAAATATTATTCTAACATCAATTTCATCTTCCCCTTAGAGATTTCATGCACAATACCCCCTAGGGTTTCAAGCTCCTAAAAATCATTAAAATCCATAACCAACTCAACAACAATAAGGGTAGTGAAAACTACATCAAAAACCATGAACATACCTTGTTTTAGAGCTTGATCTTGCATGGGATCACTTGGTTTTTCTCTCTCTAAAATACATTTTGCAAGATTTTCCCATAGGTTCCATGGCTTGCATGAAAATAAGGGGTGGGGAGGGGTATTTATAGAAAAAAGACTAAATCTGGGCCGTTGATCTTAAAAATATGTGGCTTGGTCTTGACTGTCCATTTTCCCTTTTAATCTTGTCGTGACAAGTGCCCTATGACATCATCCTTACATCATATTGATGACATCATGCTTACATCATCAAGCCACATGTCTTCAGTCCAACCATACACATGTCCTTTTACTAGAAATTTCCAACATTATCCATGAATTTTGAATTTTATTTAATTAATTTCTTCGAGTGGGCAGCAAGTCACGAAATTGGGCCCTCTTTCAGGTCCAATATGGATCCCACACATGGTCTAGGATGGTCCAAAAAAGTTGGCCCGCAAACTAAATCACAATCCCAAACCATACCGACTCTTTTTCGGTTACTATTCACTTGTAACATTCGGTAATTTTTATAAACCTAAAAAAATTCATTTATCTCTATGATAATTCACCTTTTAATATAAGAACATGATCTAAAAATTTTCTGAATTGTTTACCACCTTTAGGTATTTATTTTGAATTTTCTCTTATTAGGCCTCTTTCATTGTCACTACAGGAAAATAAATTCTTTAAAACTAATTTCTAAGCTTCCAAGGCCTGAAACTAATTTTATAAATTCAAAAAAATATTTAGATAATTTTTTCATATTTTTTCCAAAATTATTGAGGCCTCTAAATAATTAAAATAATTATTCTCTGATTTTCTAATATTTTCCTAGAAAACGTCCGTTTACGGGAAATTCTATAATAATTTTTTTTCACAATAATTCCACCTCTTGAGCCTTAATTGTGTTTCTAAAATCTCTAGTTTTCATTTTTCCCATTTTTTGTGAATTTTCTACAATTTTCGGGTATAATTTCTATTTTTATCCTTACCAGCCCGAAACTTTACAAAATTACAATTTTGCCCTTGGTTTAGTTCAACCTGAAATTCACCTCATTGGGGCCTCCAACATAACCTTTGGCCTATATTCATCTCTATTTCTCATTCCTGGGTCTCGAGACTTCATCCAAGTCTCTAACTTTCTTTTTTCTCAGTCCCAGAAAATTTTCCCTTTTCGATTTAGTCCTTGGGAATTCCTCTGTCCTTCTAGGAAATCTTTAGGACTTCTGTTAAAAAAAGTTTGGTAGCCTACCCATTTCAACCTAATTCCTATACTTCTAGGCTTAAAATTCAGGATGTGACAATTCCCCCCTTAAAAGAAATTTCATCCTCGAAATTTCTGGGTCAACCCCTATTTTTACCCTTAATGAGAGATTAACTGAGGAGAATATCCCCACTTATACTCAACTTTGACCTCTTTAACCTTACATTATACCTCATTGGAAGGTTTCAGTCCTAAAATTTATCCTTACATAGCTTTTTGTTCCCTGTTTCCCTGTCATTTATATGAGCATGGCTTTTGCTTTTAAACGTTTTATCATTGCCACTCGCACTTCTCCTACACTTTAGGCCAATTTATTCATGATAATGCTGTAGCAGTGTACCTATTTTCATGGTCTTTCACTATACTATGGCATTTCAGGTTCCTCTAACATTGCCTTTATCAAGTTTTTTTGGCATGTTCTATCATTCTCGTCTTTACCTTAAGGGCCTATCTCCTTTCTTTTACATTCTCATTTCATACATAGCTTGCTTGAATACATTCCTTTCAGGACTTACAGCCTGTGATTTCCTTAATTCTTGCTTTTCTCACTTTCTTTTGTTGACTAGAATAGAATTGAGCTCAACCTATTCAACAATAATAGTGTTTGTAGAAAAGTCAAGGGTACTCTCTCTGTAGTAAGTAACCAACTTGAGGAGGTTTTCTCATCTTAGACTAATCCCTGGTCGTATCATTCTCACACTCCAAAGAGATACTACCCTTATGGCTCAGTAACCTTCCTTTAGGTTTGGTCTACTGTGACTTTGGGAGCTACTACGCTCTACCGTAAGCCTCTTCAGGATCTATTGTGACCCTGGATTCTTTCGCATCCTACCCGAGCCATGTTCCATTCTTTGGAGCCTTTAGACTAGTGGACTAATGTTACACCTTACTATCAGATCCACTTAGGGTTTAAGCAAAACTATTTTGGACCACATTGGATGGTCTTGGGCTCAATTTTTGGATTTTTACTGTTCATCAGGTAAAAATCTAGTTTTTCTGGCCCAATTTTAAAAAATCATAAATTAATCTAAAAAATTAAAATGGAGTGGTTCAAAATTCTATAAAAATATATTTGAATGCTCTTTCAAGGAAAAATAATTTTGTAAATCAATTCCATTTTAAAAGGTGTCAGGTTTTTGTGAAAGTCACCTCTGTCCTTTTGATAAAAACTCTTTTTCCAAATTCTGGACCTTAGCTTTGAAAAATCACTAAAAATTGTGTAGTTGGCCATTTTTAACATGTTAGCTATCAAAATGAAGCTTAGAATGTGATCTACAATCATGCCAATTTTTGTGATTAAAAGTGTTCAAGAACCTAGTGAAAATGATGCTCAAAGTAGCAGTGTAGTTAGGTTTACAGCACTGTCCAGCAAAATATTTACATAACCCAAAAGTCCACAAATTTTTATGGTTAGTTACCATAATTTAACCTTCAATCTGTAGCTTGTCCTTGGAAGTTTCAGGCCCTAAAATGTTAGATTGCATTTTAGGGATGAGATTTCAATGAAATCCCAATAGCAAATTAACCAACTATTGAAATCCCAATAGCAAATTAACCAACTATATCATCAACAAGCATCATTTTTATGCATAACTACATTAGCTACCATTGGTGAACTAGCATTCATATAATTTGGCAATCTCAATCATGCAAAGGCCAAAGCAAGAAAGTACAAAGAGCACCCACATCATAAATAGCAAAGTCCATCCACATACTAGCAATTAATCATGCAGTAATCAATAATGCAAAGTTAATGTTAGTAGTTAGGTTCAACTTGCTACCTTGGTCCAAAGACTTGAGCTTTCTTTGTTTCTCTTCTTTTTCTTCACAAATGCCAAACCCTAGTATTGTCAAATACAAAAAGGACAGCAAGAATCATCAACCAATCCATATAAAAATCAACAATATAACTCAAGAACTCTTAAACCCTTTTTAAAGCTTCCATCTTTGTTCTTGAATTTTTAGGGTTGTATTTTTTAACCCTAAAAATCCCCTCTTGACTTATTCCTTCATACTTTTTTATGTAGATTCCAAATATGTACTTGGATTTAAGAAAATAAAACTCCCTCTTCTAGTTTCAGCTTGGTTGAACCATAGGGTTCATTTTCTAAAAATTACAACTTTGGCTTTAATGCTTCCAACATTTGTTCTTTAGGTTTATCCTACACCATTTTCCATTTTGAACACAATAAAAGCATCAAAACATTAAAAATTTCATCCTAGAGTTCAGTTCTTGCCTTGGCCGAAATGCTCCTTATGCAACACAACAAAGAAAACACTTCAAAAACAACATACAACCACTTGTAACCACTAGAATCTATCATGCTTTGAAGTGTTCTAACAAGTTGGACCAACAAAACTTCTTCCCCTACCATATATACATTTTGGCTAGCATAAGAAAAAGGAGAGAACCATGAATTTCTAACCATACAACTCAAGTAAACAAAGCAAGGCACAACTTAGAACCAAAAACTAACTTTAAACCTTGCTTGGATGATCAAAGTTGATGGTTTTCTCTTGATTTCTTCTCCAAGTTCTCTCTTTTCTCTGTTGCTCACTCTTGACCAAAATAATAATCTAAAAATAGGGGTGGGAGAGCTCCTTTAATGAACCAAAATATCCCAACCACCATCATAAATGAAGATACAAGTGTCAACCCCCCTTTACTCTTGCTTTCTCTTTCATAATTAATTAAATCCAAATGACATTAATTACCAAAAGTCAAAATCCTCTCCATTTGAGGAGTGACACTTGGCAAATTAAAATCCTCTCCATTAGGGGCTTGACACATGGCCAAATGTGAGCTATTTGAATTGTAAGACTCTAGTTTTTGCTTTATCGGTACACTTTGACTCCGGGTTTAATTTTTTTCTATAATTATAGTACTCTGGTCTCTGTAATTATTTTTTGTCAGATTTATAATTTATTCTTCTTATTTTATCTTTCCAAAATGCCCTCTTTGTCTCAAAATTAATTTCCCAATAATTAACTAAAAAGGAAAACTAATTTCCTTCTCTTTATTGATTTTTCTACTTTTCAAAGGAATTAGAAAAAATCTCAGATACTTGAGGGTCTTCTTTTAATTCCATAATCTCTTATAATTCCTTGGGTTATCATAGGAATTTTTTTGGAATTTTATTCTCCTTAAAAATATTTATTTGGAAGTTCCCAAATAAAATCTCTTAAATTGGCGTAAATTATCCTTAAATTCTTTTGTAATTTCTCTAAGGGTAATTTGGTCATAAAACTAATTTTATAATCCCATATAATTCTCAAAGGATATTACCCTTTTTTTTTAAAATTTTTTGAAGTTTGGAAATGTTTTTCCATAATTATCTTTGACTAATTTTTCTTAATTAGTCAAACTTTCACATTTAGCTTGGAAAATCATAATAAATATTTTCCAAAAATTCTTCTGTTCCTCCTTATCCTTTTTGGCCCTCAACTATTCAGGAATATTCCTTATCCCTAGTTGTTATGTTACTAGATATGACATTTCTCCCCCCTAAATAAATTTCATCCTCAAAATTTAAGGCATATCTTATTGGAAAAGTTTAGAATACTTTTCCTTTATCTCAGTCTCCATCTCCCACGTAACTTCTTCTGGTGTAAGACCTTTCCAAACAACCTTGACTAGTAGAATCTGCTTGTTTCTCAGCTATTTGACTTTCTAATCAATGATTCTTCTAGTCTGACCTCAAAAGACTAGTTATCTCGAACCACAATGTCATCATAGCTTATGACATGTGTCGGGTGTGGATGGTACTTCTGTAATTGGGAGTCATAGAAGACATCATGAATCTGACTCAAATTCAGGGGAAGGGCCAACTTGTAAGCTACTGGTCCAATTTTGGTCAAAATCTAAAACGATCCAACATGCTTCGGACTCAGCTTCTCAGTCTTTAGGGATTGACCAACTTCCGTTGTCGGTTACACCTTGATCACCAACCTCAAACTCTAACGGTCTCCTTTAGTGTCTAGGTAGCTCTTCTGTCTACTTTAAGCTGTTAGAAGTCTTTCCTAAATAACTTTAATCTATTGGGAAGTCTAATCCACTATATCAAGACCATACTTACTTCTTTCATTGAGCTCTATCTAGCACAAGGGAGACCTACACTTCCTCACAAAGAGTGCTTCGTATGATGCCATTTGGATACTTGCATGGAAATTGTCATCTTAAGCGAATTGGGCTAACGGTAAGTACATATTTGAGTTACCGCCAAAATCAAGCACATATGCGTGTAGCATATCTTCTAACATCTATATCGTTCTCTATGTCTGCCCATTTGTCTCAAGATGGTAGGTTGTATTGAATCTAAGAGTAGTGTCCATTTCTTTCTATACGGACTTTCAAACTTTGAGTAAATCTCGGTTCTTAGTTCGAAACCATACTACTTAGGATACTCGGTAGCCTAATAGCTTCCTTAACTTTCATCTTCCATTTTCTGCTGGACTTAGTGTATTCTTGCCAAAATGGCTAACATTTCTAGCTTTTGCACCCTCTTACATTACTTCCCAGAGGTTACCTATCATTGGGTTACTCTTGCCCAAGCACACTTAACTGAACAGTACTGACAGGAATCTGAGGTACTAATTCTGATAGGCTTAACCATAGTACTTTGTTGTCTTAGACCCTTTCTTGATCTATCTTTAGTCATGTCTTTTCAGCTTACATTCTTGTCTCTCACCTCATCTTAAGGATCTGCCCGTCAATACTCAATCTGTCTTTATATCACATGGGGTTTTTTCTATATCTAGAGCTGGCCTAAATGTCTCTTTTACAGGTCTTATAGCTCTAACTCCTCTAACTTTGGCTTTCTCTGTTAATTAGAAGGAAATTGAGCCCATCCTAACCAATGATAAGATTATCTGGAAGGAAGTTGTGGGTACTCTCTCGGTATCGGTTTACAATCGAAGGAGGTTTTCAATCACCAACTCATCCTTGGTCTTCATCTTCCCAAAGAGGTAACGATCTCTGGGACACTTGGACTATAGGACTAAGTAAAGTCACCTCCACTCAGTTGGTCACCTAACTGATAATTCTCCAAAACTGTTCCGAGAACTAATACCATTCTCTTAGGCCTTGCATCAATTCCCCAGGCCACCTATTTGTCTCTTTAGGTGCTTAAGCCAATCTGTCTTAAGAGTTCTCTTATTCCTTCAGCTGCTCTTACTATCTCTTATTATTTTAGAACGGTACAGAGAGAGGACTTATGCCACTTCTCTTTCCTCTACTTTACTTTTCACTACGAGCATACTCTAACATGCATAATGCTTGGGATTTCAATACAAGGAGTGCAAACTCTTACTAGCTGTTATGTCTATAGTGTGCCATCCAGACATCTTATCCCTATAAAAGGGAGCCTCTCTTTTTATTCGCAGCTGCTTCTGGAAGTCATAGGGAGAGGACTTTTGAGGTTCTTCTTCTTTCTGCTTGCTCTAGTACTCTGCTAAGCTCAAGTACAACCAAGCTTAGTTTTGTTCTTGGCTAGTCATGCTCCCATTGGGTGAAGTCACTCTGTTTGCCTTGCCTCGGATGCTTCCCTTTTCTGCTTGGATAGGGTATCTTGCTCCATCTTGAGCAACATAAATTCTAATTTGGAGGACCAATTCCCACCATCTCTAGGCAAACTCCTAGCCAAGACCTTATCCCTTGAAAAGGGTGCCTTTCAACCTAAACTCCTAAGTAACTGAGTATCTCTTAGCATTAAGGGGAACATGCCAACCTCTAAGCTAGTTCACTGCATAACTATCTGTCTCGTCCTTTTTTTCTTGATCCTTAAAATATTTCACTAGGGCTCTCCATCTTGACTTCACTATCTCCAAGTTCCTATTCATCTATTCTAGGACTTGAGATAGCTACTCTATCATGGTGCCCTAGCCCTAACGAGGCTATAAGAGTTTGTGCAGCTTAGGTAGCCACTTACACCTTTGGCAATCACTCTGTATTCGTTCATCACCACTAATTCTCTTAGTTCATCATGACGAAACATACTTTTCTCTTAACCTCTGCTAGTCTTACGTAGCTTTATTTATCATACCATAGCCCGTCTAGGCTTCCATTATGAAGTTTAAGTTAACTTTCAGATTTAACTCTATTTCTCTTAGGGGTAGGATCAGGGTTTTGTCCTTGCCATTATGGGACGACACCTAATTCAATCCAATTACCACACCAATTTCATAGAAGGCATGCATATCAAGTCTAAGGCAGTACAACAGTGCTCCTAACAACTATACAGTTTAAGCACACATTAGATATAATTATCATATTATGTGTTGGTGTGGACACATGTAGGTCATACGGTAATATATTCATAATTAAGCTAAGTCTTTTAACACAAGCATACGAGATAAAAGAATGACTAGCACCCAAATCAAATATTACAATCACTGGGGAGTTGTTAATAATGATCATACCTTAGATCATTTTCAGAGACTTCCGGCTTCTTCCCCTGTGAGGGAAAATACTCATCCTTGGGTGTGTAGCCTTAGCTTCTTTGTATTCTGCGAACATTCTCTCAAGAAGTGTCTAGGTTTGCCCATATGCAAAATTTCAGCCTTTTCCAATATATTTAAATGTATTGGACGATATGTACAACTCTTGTATAGAGAAGCTTTATGTTCTTTTCATTTAGTGTTACCCATATGCAAAATTTCAGCCTTTTCTAATACTTTGAAGTACTCAGTATGTTTAATAAAAAAAGTAAGCAATGCTATTGGGCAACCTAAAATAATTATATTATATTCTATTGATATATGTGTAATGCAGTGGAAATTATTAACCCAACATATCAGAAGAATTTTTTTAAAGCAGATTGAGACCCATCAAAAAGAGCTTGTAATTAATGACTCATATGACTTAGTCAAAAGGTCCACCTATGTTTCTCCAGACTTATTTCATCATATAGATAATAAGGGGATCCTTATAGGGTTATTGCCTTTACATATGAACTCTTAAAACTTACATTGTTGTGGTAAATAAATAAAGCTCTGTTCATCATTTGGCAGCATATTTTGGACAAATTAAACAAAATAGAATGTTAGCAGCTGGTCCTTGGGAAGTATAATTCAAAGATCACTAAAAAAAGGTATAATTCAAAGTGTCTCACAACCCATTGCATTAGTCTACCCTAAACACACATTCTAATAAAACACAGAATGGTAGCAAAACAACACATTATTACAGGGTAGTTAATGATATTTACATTAACATGGAACTAAATTCAAATATAGAGAAAGACCACATCGCATCTATCCAGTATGAGGTAAGCAGTATAAATGACCAGGTCACAAATAATATAATAAATAAGTAATCCTGAGAGGACAACTCAATTAGGCTGACGATTCTTTGTTCATTCATTTGGTAATCTAATATAAATTATGTTAAATATAAACATGGAACCTGTTCCTCTGATCAATGGCAATGAAGACTGATATAGAGCCTATAATATGATATTTACCTCTGCTATGCCTGATATTAGGTCAACCAGACGATATAGGCTTGATTTTTACCTAGTACCTTTTCTAGACCTTGGAGGTTAAATCAAAACTTTTATCCAAGGATTGCACTATAGGTGCAACCTAGAGTCGTCTCACTTAAACGGAGCCTTAGCGAAATGGACCTAAATTAGCTTAAATGTCATGCAATGCAAGCTTGAATATAAACAAGGGGGTTTTGGTTTCTTTGAAA